>NW_015169854.1:49591-52268 GCF_001447785.1 Gekko japonicus | reverse complement strand
CGAGGGAAAACTCTATGGTTTTCCCTCGGATGGTCGTGGCCCCGCCCCAAGCGTGGTCACGTCACTTCCGAGTGACGTGGATGCGGCGCACGCGTGACTCCAGCCGCCAGCCGGGAGTCCCCCGCTGCGGCAAAAATCAGACTTGGCAACCCTAGGGAGTGCTCCTGGATGCTTCCTTAACAATGGAGGCCCAGGTAGCAGCCAATGCCAAGGCAGCCTTTTACCATCTCTGGCTGATCAGGCAGTTGGTTCCCTTCCTCGAACACAATGATCTCGCATCGGTGATCCATGCAATGGTCACCTCAAGATTGGACTACTGCAACACTCTCTACATGGGGCTGCCCTTGATGCAACTCCAGAAGCTGCAGCTGGTGCAAAATGTGGCAGCCAGGCTGTTGATGGGTCTCACTATGTGGGAACACATCCAGCCTGTGCTAAAGTCATTGCACTGGCTGCCAATAGTGTTCCGGATTCGCAACAAGGTGCTGGTTCTGACCTTTAAAGCCCTTTAGGGTCAGGGGCCTGCCTACCTGAGGGACCGCCTTTCCCCACATGTTCCCCAGAGAGCACTTCGATCAGGACTCCAAAACCACCTGGCCCTCCCTGGTCCAAAGGAAGCCAGATCGACATCGACTAGGACCAGGGCGTTTTTAGTAGCGCCAGCTTACTGGAACAAGCTCCCTGGTGAGGTCAGGGCCCTGCAGGACCTCTCACAGCTCTGCAGGACGGAGCTTTTCCGGCAGGCCTTCCGATGACCTCTGGGCCGACCTAGAGCTGAAGCTTTCCAGAGCAGTGGTACAGTTGACAGCATATGAATGCGCTTTACTCAGAGAACCGCCATCGATAATAACGGTTTTGAATTGTATTATGCAGTGTTTTAGATATTTTTGTATTGAATATATATTGTTTTACTGGTTTTACATGAGCCGCCCTGAGCCTGCTTTGGCGGAGAGGGTGGGGTAAAAGTCGAAATGATAAATAAATAAATAGATCAGGGTGTGAGAATTCCGCAGAAAAGAACCAAAGTGGATCTACCTAAACTCATAAAGGTTATATCCAAAAGCATCCATAGTGCACTGCTGTGGTGATGAGGGCCAGCTGAGGAACACCACCAAGGAGAGAGCAAAATTTTCCATTCTGCAGAAGTTTCCTTCAGGCTGGGCCTTCAGCAAAATAAATAAATAAATAAGAAAGGCGTGGGAGAAGAGAAAAAGATGTTGCTTGTCATGCTGAAAAAGCCAATTACTGATTGAAACCGTTTTGAGAGGGGATGTGAGAAAGATCACTTTGATTTGATTAAGTTAGAATATGCCAGTTTTAGTGAAACACAACAGTTAACGAAATGTGTCAGTGAAACCTTTCAGGTCTCATGAAAGTCTGCTGGATGAATAGCACAACAGCTGCTTCTTCTTTTTTTAATTGAAAATTCTTTTTAAAAACAGCATTCGGCCAGTAAGGGCCAAAAATGAAATAAAAGTACACAAGGCTAGTGGTTCTGGGGGCAGATGTAAAAGAAGCAGGACTGCCCATAGTTCAGCGCACATCGCCAGCTTGCATCTTCCAACTGCCCACCTGGCTTTTTTAGAAAAATCAGAAAAACATCCCGCATTGCACAAAGCAGACTGTTCCCATCTTTTGGGATCCCGGAGCACAAAGGAACCAGGTCCAGGTGTGCACATCCTGGAGACCAGACCACCTTGTGACAGCTTATTTAGTTCAAATGGCCCCCTCCCTTGCCCCCTCGAATGGATGGCATTTGGTTATATGGGAGGAAGTATCGGGGATCGATGGATTTAGGGGCCCTTATTTTATTCTTTAAGGGCCGCGGTGGCTCAGAGGTTAAGATGCTGAGCTGCAGACCGGCCGTTCGAAACCCTAGAGCTGCACGACGGAGTGAGCTCCCATCTCTGGCCCCAGCTCCTGCCAACCTAGCAGTTTGAAAGCGAGAAAGTGCAAGTAGATAAACAGGTACTGCTTTGGTAACAGCGTTCCGTGTGCCTCGGCATTTAGTCATGCCAGCCACATGACCATGGAAACGTCTTCGGACAGCGCTGGCTCTTCGGCTTGGAAACAGAGATGAGCACCGCCCCCCAGAGTCGGATTTGACTGGCTTTCCAGCAAGGGAAACCTTTATTTTATTCTTTACTTCACTTATATCCCCTTCTCTCTGCAACAGGGACCCCAAAAGCAGCTTATAGCGTTCTCCTCTCCGTTTTATCCTCACAACAACCCTGTGAGGTAGGTCTGGCTGAGAGATTGTGAGTGGCCCAAGGTCACCCAGTGAGCTTCCGTGGCTGAGTGGGGACTGGACCTGGGTCCCCCAGATCCTAGCCTGACACTCAACTACTACCCCACACTGACTCACAGTGGGACAAAAGTGCAGAAAAGGGCAACTCGAATGATAAAAGGGTTGGAACACTTTCCCTATGAGGAAAGGTTAAAGCGCTTAGGGCTCTTTAGCTTGGAGAAATGACGGCTAAGGGGTGACATGATCGAGGTTTATAAGGTTATGCATGGGAAAGAGCAGGTAGAGAAAGAAGTACTTTTCTCCCTTTCTCACAATACAAGAACTCGTGGGCACTCCATGAAATTGCTGAGCGGTTGGGTTAGAACGGATAAAAGGAAGTACTTCTTCACCCAAAGCAGGGGTCATTTGGGGGGGACGCGGGGGGACGCC
>NW_015169854.1:19373-49276 GCF_001447785.1 Gekko japonicus | reverse complement strand
CCTGGCCCCACTGGTGGACCTCCTGATGGCACCTGGTCTTTCTGGCCACTGTGTAACACAGAGTGTTGGACTGGATGGGCCTTTGGCCTGATCCAACATTGGCGTCTCTTATCTTCCTATGGGACAGCGTGCATCTCCATCCCTTCTTTGACACTGTCCCCAAGAATCTAAACTGAAGCTACTGAGAATCGTTTGCAGCAAAGGTGTCTTGGGCCATTCTGGAGCATGTATTCTGGAGCATGTATTCCAGTTCTCTCTCTGCAGCCATTTCTGCTTCACTCTTCATAATCAAAGGGGGCTTCCCAATATTGGTAGTGCCAGACTGGGAGGGGGAGCGAAGGAAGGAGGACCCCTGACAGGATGAACAATGCGTCTCCTTGCTGCTGGGAATCAGGGCTACTTTTGGGCAGGAACGCACGGGAACGGAGTTCCGGCTCCATGCCCACTACAGCCAAAACTTCTGCGTTCATGACTACAGAGGGAAGGCCTGGAGAGCGAGACACACACCCCCCGCGACTCCGAGGCTGGCAGACCAGGGGGGGCTGGAAGGATCAGGGAGGGATTTAAAGGCCTCCCCTGGCCTGTCCAAAGGCCTGCTTCTCCGGGCTCCCCGCAGCTGCGGGGCGTCCAGGCAAGTTAAGGGAAGGCAGGGGTGTGGCCTAATATGCTACTGAGCTGCACTGTCGGGGTGTGGCCTAATGCTAATGAGTTTCTGCTGTTGGGTGTGGCCTATTATGCTAATGAGTTCCTGCTAGGCTTTTTCTACCAAAAAAAGCTCTGCTGGGAATAATATATTGAAACGAAAGATTAAACGAAAGAAACCCCAGATCTCCCCGCCCTGCCTGTGAAGATAACACTCTGCTTTAAAGGAGAGCGCATGACTCACTATCTCTGTGGCGGCATCAAAGAGACAAGAATCCTCCCATGCCTACTGCCGTATTTCACTTACCAGAGACCTGGGTAGCACAAAATGGCTTCCATGCCACCAGGGATGCAGCCAAGTCAGCGGCGGTGACGTCCCTCGAGAGATTTCCTCCCAACTTCTTGCTGACACTTTAAAAAAACAAAACCCACCCATTGTACAGGAACGGCAGGAGGAGATGGTGAGAGGTGATTCCAAAAAACCCCCACCAAAAACAACCCACATTGGAGCAAGGGCATTTTTGCCGGGCTGCATACATTAGACTCGGGCTGCACACATTAGACTCACGCCCTTGCCACCCTGCAGAAATAAACATGGACGCATTATGCAAAAGGGGCTTGGAGCGATCTGCCGTCCCAGCACTTCATTACACACTACCATAAACAATCTGCTAGTCTTCAAGGTGCCACCAGGTGCCTCCTTGCCACTTTTGACTGGATGGCTCGTGCTCTGGAATCCCGGGCTACTTGGGTGTAGACAGTACAGGGCCACCAACACTGACCGCCGTCGTCTAGGCGGACGGCCTGCGAGCTGCGGCATGGGTGTCCAGTGCTGATTCAGAGGATCATTAACCCAAAAAAAACCCCTTTGCCTGGAAGCGCGGCAAGAAACGTGGATACCCAGATGGGGAGAAAGAAAGGGGCAGAAGCCACTGAAACTAAATTTGCTTTTAATTACAAGAAATATTGAACACTTTGGTCACCATTCGAACATTCTGCTACCAGAATGAAAATTAACATGATCGGGGGGGGGGGGGATGGATGATAGACATTTTTATACATAGGAATCCATAAAATGAGCTATTACAAAATAATAGATATACATAAGAGGACCGTCTTGTTGCAAGGGACCATCAAGGTCACAAAGGGACAGAGGAATCAGAGGTTCTGAGCTTAGAGGGGGAAGGAGATAAATGACAACACAGAGAGAGGGGTGGCCACCCTTCCCAGGGAATGGTGATCAGAACTCAACCCCAATTTACTTCACAGTGGGGGGGGGAGTTGCCAACACTCAGGCAGGGCCTGGAGATCACCCAGAATTACAACTAATCTCCTGATCACAGATCAGTTCCCCATGGAGAAAACGGCTGGGTTTGAGGGTAGACTCTATGGCATCCTATCCTACGGAGGGGTCCTCCCCTTCCCCTTCCCCCAGCCTCAAACCCCGCCCTCCCCAGCCTCCACCCCTGGCCCGCAGCTAACACGGGGCCCAGGGGGCCTGGCCCCCTTGTGTTTCTTCTGGGCCCCCTTCCTCCTGGGCTGCCCCCGGAATCTCCCAACCCAGAGCTGGCAACCCTAGTCAGTGGCTGGACCTCCTCGATGCTTACTTCAAACAGCTTCAGCGTATCAAGAGGGGGAGAAGCACAACCCCCTGCAGAAGGAAACTGCGTCCACCTTTCCTGGTTTAAAGACAGTCGACACAGGGAGAGAAAAGGACAACTGCTGAGACAGCATAATACTTTAGCATTTGCAGCATTCCGAGCATTTAAGGAGCCTCACGTACACGTCTGCTTCTTGGAATCCTTGCAGAGATCGTGCAGGGTAGGAATTTTTCACCCCATACTGCTAATGGGCTACACCAAGGCTAGAAGTGGCTTGGCAGAGATTCGAACAAGGGCTTCGGCCTCTTAGCCACTACTGTGCACCACCTCTCGACATAATAGGGTAGAGCATAAAATAGGAGATACACCGGGGTCGCCCCCCCCCCACTATTAATCCTCACCAATTGTCTTGTTCGCTCACACACTGGCCCTTCACGGGAATCCTAGCTCTCTGCTTAGAAGACTCCCTGGCTCCTTTTAGAGCACACAAATGTGGGGGCGCTCGAATCCAAACTTGCATTGGGGGAAAGCCAACGTTTTATTTCTCATAGGTCCGCTTCTCTCCCCCCTACTCCCTCTTCTTAAGATATCTTAACAGCAGCAAAAGAAAATGGTGGTGGAACCTCAAGTACAGCCTGCCTACAGCCAATGTAGGCTCAGCACGAATGTTTTGGAGCATCCATCAGGAGTCTGTTTCCCAGGCTCACTGGCTCTGGTCGACTCCCTTTGTGGAAAGTCCCACTGGGATAAGCTTTTGACCTGCCTTAGCCAGTGAAGGCCCTTCCTTTCGTAAACAACAAAGGACCTCCAACTGTCCTGGATTCCCCACCACAACCTACTACACAACCAGTTCCCCTCTCGGTAACCTTTCTCCCCAACATTCCAGATTCCACTCTTGACTGCAGAGAACACAACATGCGGATACTATAATAAATCAAACCTTCCTGCCACTCCCCTGACGGAAGTTATGCTCTGCTTTCAACAGGATCAAAACTGCTGATTCCAACCCCGTCAGGTCTCACTTACAAAACTGATCTGGGTAGGGCAAAAGGCCCTGCGCCGTATCAAAGGCTTGCCATGCATAGACAGGACAAGTTAACGACAAAAATCTGTGGTGATAACATTACTCAGGACCAATGTTCCCGCTAAGCTGTGGGGTCTTGTGAGCAAAAACTCTACTTTGTGAGCTACAGGCATTAAAGTTGTGAGCAAGCAATATGGCTAGTGCATAAATTAGCTTGCTCTGGAGCCATCCTTCCTGAGCTAAGACAAAAAAAAATGTGTGAGCCGGAGGCTGAAAAACTGTGAGCTACCTCACACTAACTCAGCTTAGAGGGAACACTGCTCAGGACCACCCTTCCAAGATATTTAAAGCTTTGCCCCTATTATTCAGGACGGACAGGAGGAGAAAGAGGCCAAAGCCCAGCTGGGCAAACAGAAACGAGTTATTTTTGCAGTGGTTAAATGCCTGCCCGTGTATTTTACCATCAGACGTTCTTCAGTTTGGCTTAACAAAATCTGCAATAAGTACACAAAAGGGAAAACCCCTAAGATAGATTAGATCCCCCCTCTGTAAGCACACAACAAAGGAGCCAGGGAGCAACCCACTTTCCCCAAACCACCTGGTCGGTAGGAACTGTGTTAAAGGGTAACTAAATTCCTCGGTGATGCAGTGGTTAGGTATCACACTACAGCTGAAGCCGGATGGATAAGGAAGCGCAGGGGAGGGAGGAAGCCAGCCATGGCACCAAGGGAGGAGCGAGAAGGGTAACTCGGGAGACATTGCTGATGTGGGAGAAACGGGTGGGTGGACCTCCCAATGGCTTATCAGTTGCCTCCTCCAGAGACGTGCGGACTTGGAGGCACCCAGAGTTGAAAGGAGTATCTGTCAGTGGGATTGGTGCAGACAGGTCCAGAGACGTTTAAAGGCTGGTGCGTCTGTGTGTTTCAAGGAATGTCGTTCTAACAAGAGGCAGAGGATAACCAAAGGGCAGAAGGACAGACGGTTTAGGTTGATGAATGGGGGGCTCTGGAATCACAGCTTTCAAAAGGGTCTGTTGTCCAGTATGAGCCGGTGAGCTCCCTGACAGTTCATCCTCATCTCTAGTGAGTCTCCTAAACGGCACTTGGCTTGAAGAAGCCCATTCAGAATGCCGTCCAGTTCCCGCCGGATAGAGGCGCGGTCCGCCGAGGCAACTCTGGTCAACTCAATCACTCACCTGGGTTGCAGCACAGCTTCTGGGGGGGGGGGGAAGTATGTTATTCCTCCAGCCAGTTATTTCATTCCCGGTTTTCCCCTCTGCGAATAAGTCTACAAAAGTGACTAGCCCTCGGTAAAATGTTACTAGCCACTCTGCCCAAACATACTTGTGTTAGTCATTTGTGGAACACTGATGGGTTGAAGCGGGTGGGGGGGGAGAGGAGGAGGAAGAAATTCCTTCCAATTTACTAAAGGTTCCCTTCCTACCTAGCCTGGAGGAGATTTTTTTTTAAAACTCAAATGTACTAGGCCAACTTACTTACAGACCTGCCCAGCAATCAGGTCACATTATGCCCAAAAACACCCTTAATTCATTCACGCACCCACCCAATCCTCTCTTGACGGCCTCCCTCGGAACATAAACAAGGAAGCGCCTCCCGTGTTTGCCTTCACCCAAAAGCAAGCCATTTCCCTCAACTTCCTCCTCTCAGAATTCCTTAGCATCTTCCTCCCCCGTCTTCCTCCCCTTCGATTTTACATTAGAGCAGAGTGCGAATCCCACAGCAGTGCTGGCAGTACAGCTGCAGCCTGAAAAGAGGCTCTCTCTGCCTTTTGATTTTACATTAGAGCAGAGTGCGAATCTCACAGCAAGGGAGGCCTTGCAGTGCTGGCAGTACAGCCGCAGCCTGAAAAGAGGCTCTCTCTGCCTTCCCTTCAACCCATGAATGGGTGCCTGGACAGACAGACACAGGTGGGTGCGAAGATGGGGGACACAGATTAGAAGACGGGTGAATGGCTACCCAGTCCAGTCCAGTAGATATTAGGTAGGGAAACAGAAGGGTAGTTAGATGGAGACTGACAAAGAGATAAACGAAGGGATCTTTCCTATCTGCCCATCGTTTCCTTTCCCAGCGCATAAGTTATTACACCATCCATCCAGGGGCAGGTTGTCCCTTCAGCTTACTGACAAAGTTCCAGGTATGCTGCTACCGGGAAGGACAGCTGGCAGAGAGCAACAAGCCAAGCTGAGCCCCCGGTTATAGCACAAGGGTCACTTGTCTTGGGCCCGGCCGAAGCAACGGGGGGCTGCTATTCTTGCTGCTGAGCTATTTCCACACCACAGACTGCCCCTCTGTCCCTGCCTCCCATCTCTCTACCCAAACTGTTCCCCGGCTAGACTAGAATGACCAGCAGCCGAGTAAAACAGAACCTCTGTCCTGGTGGGGCGTAAAGGATGGAAGCCCCGAGAGACCAAAGGCCAGATGAGAAGACAGAGGCGCGGAGGGTTTCTTCAGCTTGTCGACTGCTGCGCCACTTCATCTGCTCTACAGACACGAGGTGGCTAGAAACCGAGATGCGTTTCTCCACAGGTGCCAACACCACATACACGGAAGAGTTTATACCATCCCAGGCATCATGGGGGAATACGAGACATGGAGGGAAAGGGCAAGCGCTACTGGGCATGCGCTGCAACCCTGTTTTTCAGAGCTAGTGTTCAGTCTGTAACATTATCCCTTGGCCGGCCCGAAGACCAATCTCCAGACTGAGAAGCCAAGTCCCTTTCCCTTTTCCCTTTCAATTGCCATCGCCAGACTTGGAGATCAGAGACCGGCTCGATGCCTTTCCTCAAACGGGAGACTGCGGCAGTCACGGTGGGGGAGGGCAGCCTGCGTGCCTCCGTCCGCCTTCCTCTTGAAGTCAGCTAGGAGAGGTGTAAAGCTAAAAGGCTTCTTGGAGGGCCAAAGAGAAGCGGCAGGCCAACCGGCGGTCGTCTGCAGGGCAGGCTTGGCCCATGGGCGGCCGGCGGCCCACTACTGGGAAACTCTGCAGAGAGGAGTGTTTCGGGGGGAGGGGAGGTGAGAAGCCAAGGAGAGACAGACCGGCGTCCCTCCCCCTGCCTATAGCCCGATCTCTTCATCCTGCTCATCCTCAAAGCTGTATCCCTGCCCCATGTCCTCGTCGTCCTCGTCGTCGTCCTCGTCGTCAACAGCATGGTGGAAGTGGTGTCCCACTGGGCTCAGGCTTTCGCTCCTCACTGGGACCTGGTCCAGGTCCTTGAGGCTGTCCCAGTCTCTGTCCATCACTCCCAGCACCTCATCCAGGATAGAAGGGCCGAGATCCAGCTGGAAGGAGAGCAGGGACTCCCCGTACTCCAAGGTGGGGGTCTCCAAGGAGACCTTCTGATGCAGGTCCCAGCCTGCTCCATTAGAGGGCGCCTGTGGCTGGTGCTCGGCCATTTCCGGGCCCTGCCGTACCTTGTAGCTCCCCTCAGGGGTCGAAGTCGCCGGGCTCTGGATTACTCCATTCCCCCTACCCGGGGGAGACAGCAGTTCGAAGGGGCCAGAATCCGCCCCAGAAAGAGACAGGCGCTCTGGAGACCCGGAGACGTCTGAGGCCAGCCCGTTGGACTTGGAGCCCCCATGGCTGCTGAGGAAAGACGTGTCCCCAAAAGCATCTCCGCCCCGACCGATGTGCATCGTGTGCCGGAAGTCCCCCAAAGGGGCGCTGATCATGGCCCGGTCCAGACGGGGCCGCTTCTTGGAGTGGGAGACGGGGGACTGCTTGAGGATGGGCATCTGGGGAGAAAGCGAGAGACAGGTGAGAAGGGGACCAGGGAGCAGTCTTCCCATTAAAGCCAGCTGGGATCCGGGAGATCTAGGCTGCTAATTCATTATTCGGCAAGTCATTATCTCACACCCGCACATACATTTTCCAACAGTCACTCTCCCACCGGCCTCAGCTGCTCAGTCTGCAAAACGGGAACCGCCGCCGCCGTGACCCCGCCTCGCAGGACTGTCGCTGAGGCAAACAGGAGGACTGCAGAGAAGCCCTTTGCAAATGAGCGCCACTGCCTTAAATTAAGCAAACTGATTCAGAAGCCGGCTTTCGTCTCTGACTGGCTGGCGTGTTTTATTATTTATCAAGCGCCGAAAATTGCTGGGTGCTGCAGGAAAACGAAAAAGGCAAAAACAAAGCGTGCCCTGCCCTCCAGCTTATCGCTTAAAGAATTCTCCCATTAAAAATGCATCCCCCACCCTTCCTCCAAGGAGGCCAGGATGCTGAGCACGGGTCCGTCCCATTTTATCACCACAACAATCCCGAGAGGTAGGTTAGGCGACGAGTGTGGCTCCGAGGCTACCGAGAGAGCTTCAGGGGCCAGCAGAGACTTGAACTCAAGACTCCCACATCACAAGGAGCCAAGGAGAACGGCACTTGGCGGGGGTGCTTGTCCCTTTAGGAACCCAGCTGAGATTGCAGATTTTGCCACACGTCAAAAGGAATGAACGCCGGGAAGAACTTCCCTTGCCCCTGCCTGGGCTGTCCTGCACCCACTCACGGAGTCGAGTCCGCAGCCTAACAGCTCGTTTAACCGGTTCCCCAAACGGAGGAACACGGAGGTTGCTGTGAGGCCTGGGCTGCAGGATGTTCCAGGGCATAAAGGAGGAGGAGGAGGGAGAGAGAGAGCCCTCGGGCATTTGAATGGGGGGGGGGGACACTGGAAATCTGCTGAGAGAGGAGCAAAGTTTCGTTGCCGATTCCTGTGCTCCTCTGCTATCACCCCAAGAACAGAGAGCGTCAGGGGCCAGAAAGAAGGCTGAGGGCCTCCCTGTTGGAATTGCCAGCTCTTGGGAGACCGGGGAGGGCAGTTCAGCAAGGAGGTGATGCCCCAGGGTCCACCCTCCAAAGCAGCCATTTCCCCTCCAAGGGAACTGGTCTTGGTCATCGGGAGACCAGTTGTAATGTTGGGAGATCTCCAGGCTCCGCCTAGAAGCTGGCAACCACAGACAAACACCCCCTACACCCCGGGGGCAATGCTCCCTCTAAGCTGTGGAGTCTTGTGAGCAAAAATTCGACTTTGTGAGCTACTGGCATTAAAGCGGCGAGCGAGCGATTCGGCTACTCCATAAATCAGTTTGCTCTGGAGCCCTCCTTCCTGAGCTAGGACAAAAATGTGTGAGCCGGAGGCTAGAAAACTGTGAGCTAACTCACACTAACTCAGCTTAGAGGGAACACTGCCCAGGGGGTCTCTCACCTCCCCCAAATATGCCCCATACTACAGAACTGTCCCTGTGGTAGGATGATCTAACAGCTTGAGATGAGTCACTTTTCACAGGAATGACATACTACCGGTACTACCGTTGGGGGCAGGAGTCACGATCAGGGCAAGTGTATGTGGGGGGCCCCCAAGGAAGGCGGGGCGGGAGGCAAAGCAAGAAGAAAACCCAGCCGCGTTTCTCCCTGCCACAGAGATCAAACGTGCTGACGGGAGTGGGGAAAGGGGGGAGGGAAAGCCGAGTCAGCAGTGGGTGGTAGGGAAAAGAAACCTGGCTTGGCAGGAGGTGGGGAAAGGGCCCAGGAGCCCTGTCTCCCAGAATCCTCTCCTGTAGGCAACACTCCCTTCACTGTAGAATGCAGGAAGGTTCCATTGCCAGGACCCTAGCTGTTAACGCTTCAGATACCAAAATATTTGTTTCAGGGTTTGCAGGGATTGGGAACCCTGAACTGAATGGCACAGGCTAGCCTGATCTCGTCAGATCTTGGAAGCTAAGCAGGGTCGGTCCTGGTTAGTATTTGGATGGGAGACCACCAAAGACGTCCAGGGTTGCCACACAGAGGCAGGCAATGGCAAAAACCCACCTCTGAATTTCTCTTGCCTCGAAAACCCTACAGGGTCACCATAAACCAAGCAAGGTAAAAAAAAGGTAAAGGTTCCCTTGCTCGAAAGCCAGTCGAGTCCGACTCTAGGGTTGCGGTGCTCATCTCCGTTTCAAAGCCGAAGAGCCAGCGCTGTCCGGAGACGTTTCCGTGGTCATGTGGCCGGCATGACTAGACGCCGAGGCACACGGAACGCTGTTCCCTTCCCACCGAAGTGGTCCCTATTTATCTACTTGCAATTTTCTTGCTTTCGAACCCCAAACAAAAGTGTTAACTTCTGTGCAACGCCTTTGCAAGCTGAACCTCCCCCCCCCAGCCTTGTACCCACTCCTTCCCTCTAACTTCCACCACTGTTATAATGTAACACTGGAAGCTCTTTGTGGCCAAAGACCCAACTGTGTTGCTATTCTTGAAAGTAGCATGGTGGACTGAGAAGATGCTCTGCAATAAACCAAACAAATAGCTGCCCTGATCCCGCTGGAGGTAGACGGGGAATACCAAGGGGGGGGGGACTCCTGCCCACCTCCTGTCAACGTAATTGGGTGCGTGCACCAGCATGCCAGAACAGCACACATGGGTAATTTAAGTAAATACACCCAACGGTCAGATCAATAGAGGGCTTTGGGAGGGTGTGTGTGAAAGGGGTGGAAATGCAGAAGGAGTCGCTTGGCTCTCCCCACCCTGCACCGCCCCACTTTGGAAGAAAGGTAATGGTGGAGGCATGCGTTATAATGGAGTGACACAGTCTCCAGTTGTTGTTTTTTTCTTTTAACAATGCTTACTGGATAACCCTGGGCCAGCCCTCTGGAGGAAAAGTGGGAAAACACTGTAATTAGTAATTGCAGCACAGGGGATATTTATTAAGTGTCTTGACAGGCAGCCAAATTCCACACACTAAATAGAACAGTGACAGATACACGGGGCAGAGGTGGGGGGGGGATACAGATGAAGCGTGGCATTTTCCATACATAAAAGAAACGGCACTAAAAGTGCCACCCTACGCAGAGTTATCCCCTCCTAAGTCCATTTAAGTCAACGGGCTTACACGGGTGTAACTCCTCTTGCAATGGCATTGCGAGGCATACCAGACCTTGCTTGATCACCCGTGGCGAGTTCAGAAGTGCCTCCAGGCGATCAAGCAGTGAAGCTTTACAAACGTTTGTGGCTTTTTCTTCTTTTAGGTTACTGCGCAGGTATGTGTGGGCAGATGGGCTAGTGGGGAAAAAAAAGAACGTGGGATGTAAATGGTTATTTTTACTTAGCAAGTTCATAACCTGCAGTCAGAGTGGCTCTGCTGGATCACATCAGTGGTCCATCTAGTCCGGCATCCTGTTTCTGTCTGGGACGCTCAAAAGGAGGATACAGAAAGCTTAGACCAAGAATTACAATCACTCAGAAACCAAGCCAGTGGGAAAACAACAACATAACCCATAAAACTCAATTAAAAAAAACAACAGAAGACGCATTAACTGCAGGAAGTCCACCGTAAAAGATTTCTTGATTGCCCATTTACAAGGGCCAAATTCCTGAAAGCAGGGCTTCTTCGGAGGAAGCCAGTCCCACAGACAGCACCCTCAAGTAACAGCTGACTTAAGGCAACCCCGTAAGGTTTTCAAAGCAAGAGACGTTCAGAGATGGTTTGCTATTATTACCTGCCTGCACACTACGACCCTGGTGTTCCTTGGAGGTCTCCCATCCAAATACTAACCAGGGCCGACCCTGCTTAATTTCCAAGATCTGATGAGAACTGGCTATCCTGGGCTATCCAGGGTATTTGTGGGTGGAGGCCAAGGAGGAACCCCTCTGATTGATAACAAAGCCATCAAGCGGTTGATGGGCCAAGTCCCAAAGAGGGAGGAGGCACAGACAGGAGAACATAAGAGAACAAAAGAGACGCCAATGTTGGATCAGGCCAAAGGCCCATCCAGTCCAACACTCTGTATCACACAGTGGCCAGAAACACCAGTGCCACCAGGAGGTCCACCAGTGGGGCCAGGACATTAGAAGCCCTCCCACTGTTGACCCCCCCAAGCACCAAGATGACAGAGCATCACTTGCCCCAGAGTCCCTATCTATACCTTGTGGCTAATAGCCACTGATGGACCTCTGCTCCATATGCTTATCTAATTCCCTTTTGAAGCCGTCCATGCTTGTAGCCGCCACCACTTCCTGTGGCAGTGAATTCCAAGTGTTCACTCTTTGGGTGAGGAAGTACAAGAGAAGCGGCCCCCCTCGCTCTTTGTGCACTTATTTGCAAAGGTGTTTTTGTTGGGGGTGGGGAGAAACGCATCAAAATCCCCAATGACCAAAGTTCATGGGGATGACATGAGACGTGCGCATCGATTGCACGTGCACATGCCCAGTAACTTAGCGAGATGCGAGGAACAGCCGAGCACCGGGACTGCTGGAGTCTCAGTCCTGGCGTGGAGCCAGAAAGGCTTACTCCGCAGCCTCCCGGGAGAAGAAATATCGGTTCCCTTTCCCCTCCGCGTTTCCCTGCTCTGCGGATGACAGATATGGTTCCTGGCCCCCGGAGGACCATGACGGAATTTCCTTCCAGATTAAAAAAAAACCACTCCAAAATGAAATGCTTTGGATAAAAGAGTTTAGGAAATGACTGGCGGTGGGTGGGCATGGGGGAATAACTCCGCAGTTCTCTTGCTCGGCCTCTGATGGGCCAGAATTGTTGACAGCCTGTGTGCGAAGAGACCAGGCACAGGGCTTCGAGGCACTGGGGTACCTTGAGTTCCGGGGCTCTCGTGGGAAGGGGGTTTACAATCTTTGCAGAGTACAATGGAGAAAGCAGAGCAGGGGGATCATTGGTAAGGAGGTGGGATCTGGTGGGCCAGGAGCCAGGACCAGTGTTCCCTCTAAGCTGAGTTAGTGTGAGCTAGCTCAGTTTTTTAGCCTCCGGCTCACACATTTGTGCCTCGGCTCAGGAAGGAGGGCTCCAGAGCAAACTGATTTATGCAGCAGCCAGATCGCTCGCTCACAACTTTAATGCCGGCAGCTCACAAAGTAGAATTTTTGCTCACAAGACTCCAGAGCTTAGAGGGAACATTGGCCAGGACCCCTGGAAAGAGGAGGGGGGAGAAGAGGGAACTTGGGGACAGGCCACCTGGGGGGAGAGCAATCGGAAAAGAGGGAGGGGAGGGCTCCCCTGCAAGCAGGAGCGTTGGGACCCCAGGGAAACGTGTGCCAAGGCGTCCATACAATGGTCTCTGATGGGGAGGGGCTGTTTGCTTAGTCACAGCTCCCACCCCACGCTTTCTGCCCAGCCATTGGGAACATCGGCCAGGACCCCTGGAAAGAGGAGGGGGGAGAAGAGGGAACTTGGGGACAGGCCACCTGGGGGGAGAGCAATCGGAAAAGAGGGAGGGGAGGGCTCCCCTGGAAGCAGGAGTGTTGGGACCCCAGGGAAACGTGTGCCAATGGTCTCTGATGGGGGGGGGCTGTTTGCTTAGCCACAGTCCCCACCCCCACCCCACGCTTTCTGCCCAGCCATTGCCTGATTTATGACCCCTGGCTCATTCCTCCCACCAGACAGACCGGGAGCCAGACGCCCGTTTTGCTAGAAGGTTTTATGGAGACACCGAGCCCTAAGCACCACGCTCCCAATCACTCACAGAGTTATTTCTCCTCCCCTTCCAGGAGGGCCACCTGAGCCCCCCCCACACACACACACACCCAGCCCCCTGACAGACGCATGCATGCGCACCCTCTCTGGCAGACAGCCGGCATCCGTGAGTCGATGCGCCGCGTGCCTCCCCTTCCCAGCGCCCTGCCAGAAGCCACCCCAGCCGCCAAGCCGGCCAAACTCACCTTTCCGAAAAGCCTTCTCTTCTCCACTGCTCAGGGGGGTGACTCACAGGACCGTCCCGTTTCGCTTCCTGCTTTTGTAGTCGCCCTGATCCGCTGCCTCTGCCAAGAGGCTGAGCCAAAAGAAGCAGAGCCACAGAGCGCACACACACCCCCGCCGCCGATATCCTCCTGGCGCTACAGTTGGATCCTGTCGCTGCTCCGTCCAGCCACGTCCGGGAAGTCCACTGGCCTTTCTCAGAAATCCCCAGAAAGTTTGCTCCTCTTCCCTCCTTTCATTTGTCCGATTCTTGCACTCCCTCTCTTCCTGCAGCCTCTTCGTCACCGGCCGTCGCTCCTCCCCTCCTTGGGTGGCGCCCCGGGATCTTTTTATTTATTTATACCTGCATTATAAAAAGATGAAATCGAAGATGTCAGGAGCTCAGGCAAAGCCGAACAAACCGTGCGGTTAAAAAAAAATAATAAGATGCAGGATCCCAAATGCAACAGAGGGGTGGGAATCTAGAAGCCAAGGCAAATATTGCCTCAAGGAAATAAGAGAGAGAAAAGGAATCTTAAAAAAAAAACACCCAAACCCACAAAACTCTTTTGCATCGTCTTCTGAAGTTCCCCGCATTCCTGGACTTCCGGACTTATTCGGAGTATTTGGAAACGAGGCTAAGCGGAAGGGGGGGGGGACAGCGAAAGAGTAATGTTTAATGCAAACATTAAAAATAAATGTGGCTTTGGAACAGACGTGGCACACACAGTGGGTCCTGGAATTTGGGAAATCGAATTGGAAACCATGAGGCAGCTAGATGGGGAGAAGGAAGACAGAAGAGGGGTAGGAACGCAGGAGGATATATGGGGGAGCGGGGTAGGTGTAGTAGGACAAAGTTTGAGTACAGTGGCTCCTTTAAGACCAACCAGGTTTTATTCAAGGTATAAGCCAGGGGTGGCCAAACTTGCTTAATGTAAGAGCCACATAGAATAAACATCAGATGTTTGAGAGCCACAAGTCCTGAACAGATATTACACTCTTTTACTGGGAAATGTGCAGATTTGCTTTTTATTAACATTAAATGAGACTGCCGAAAATAATAACAAAAGCGGTAAAAGCAGATCTTGGTAATGATATTTATTTGTCCAATGGTACTTGTTTGCTAATGATATTCCCCAGCCGCCCTACCAGGAGCCGCACAATAGGTGTGAAAGAGCCGCATGCGGCTCCCGAGCCACAGTTTGGCCACCCCTGGTGTAAGCTGTCATGTGTATGCACATTTCTTAAGATATATTCAAATGAAAGTCACCAGTCCCGACATATAGATAGAGGGTGAGAGCAGTAAATAAGCATACGGCATAATGAAGATGTTTAATAGATTCAAGGACCAAACAGGAATAACGAGCTTAGTTCATATGGTTACCAGACCCTGATGCTGGGAAAGACTGAAGGTCAAAGAAGACGGGGACGGCAAAGGATGAGATGGTTAGACAGTGTCATAGATGCAACGAACATGAAATTGAGCCAACTTCAGAGGACAGCGGAAGACAGGAGGGTCTGGCGTGATGTCTGACGGGCAGATGTATCCTGAGTTGTGGAATGCTGAGTGTTTTAAAGTGTAGTGTACTAGCGGTGTAGTGGTATTACAGAGGTAGCAGCTTCACATCTGCAAGAGCACTTCCGAAATACAGCATGGGGAAAGAAAGGTCTGGGGGGCAGATGGGCATCTGGAAATGGAAGGCTCCCTCATCTCACAGCCCCCAGACGCCCCCCCCTACTCCCAGCACCCCAATTGCCCTTAGGGGCGGTGGAGGTTCTGTGCAACTTCTGCGATAACCGAAAGGTGGCCACTGGTCCAAAGCGTGCCCGTCATGCAAACCGATGCAAAATCAGCACATCTGCTGCAGACATTCCCCAGCTTTGCATCCCTTTAATTTGGAGCTCTCTTGCCACACAGCGTGTGTCTTGTTGGGCACTCAGCACCTGCTGACAGCTATGCAAACAGAGAAGGCAGGAAGGGCGATGGAGGCAGGAGAGCTGCGCTTTGAAGACCGGGATAAACAAATGGATCGAGCTGATAAGGCACAGCAATTAATTTCCACGGGGAGAGGCCTGCCCTCAAAAGCCCGAGGTGCAGGCTGCAGGAAAGGTATGATGCGTCCAATGTTCCCTCTAAGCTGTGGAGTCTTGTGAGCAAACATTCTACTTTGTGAGCTACCGGCATGAAAGTTGTGAGCAAGCGATTTGGCTACTGCACATATTAGTTTGCTCTGGAGCCATCCCTGAGCCAAGGCAAAAATGTGTGAGCCGGAGGCTAAAAAACAGTGAGCTAGCTCACACTAATTCAGCTTAGCGGGAACCCTGAATGCGTCCCCCCCCCCCAAGGCTCTCTTCTCTTGATTGTTTCTGCCACTGTTCTGGGGTTTATGAATACTGAAATTTACTTAGCCAGCAATATACCCCACTATTCTCCAAAGCAGCTTAGGATATCATTCTCTTGTCATCCATTTTCACCTCCCAACAACGACCCTATGAGGTCAGTTAGGCTGAGACTGACTGGCCCAAAGTCACCCAGTAGCTTTCCATGGTAGAGTGCGGGGATTCGAACCCGGGCCTCCCAGTTCCTAGTCCGATACCTTAACCACTACTACCCCACGCTGCCTGTCATGAAAAGAGTTTCCAGGCTAAGTCTTGCCTCCAGTTCTTCATTTGAGCTAAGAACTTTGTTATGTACTGAGCCTTGCTCTATCATGTATTTCTACAGTGAAATATACCGTCTAAGCATCCCTCTGCACATGTACAGAATACACTTCCTTCTCCACTGTTTATTCTGATCAGAACGTGTAGCTTTCGGGCAAAGAAAGGCCCTAGCATATCGTTCTTTAGAAATCTAATGAGAACTTCTTTTCCAAAGAACTAAATTACAGTTGTGGGAGTTACACGATAGAAGTTTGACATCAAGATGGGCAGACGTGTTCGCCTGTCTGTAGCAGTAGAAAAATAGCAAGAGCCCCCAGGCCCGTAGCCAGTTTTTTTTTGCTTGTGGGGCATATTTTTTTGTTTGTGGGGCAGACACAACATCAAATAAAAAATAAAATAAACATGAATTGCAGCTCTTCAAACCTGAATTGTATTTCACTCCCCTCTGATCAGCTGTTAGACCTAACAGCTACTGGACAAGGAGTGAACTGGACCACCAGCAGCAGGGCAGATTTCCTTTCCTTCCCCAGCGTTGCTGCTGCTGTTGGCCTAGGCACACGGAGGGGTGGGGGTTCCTGGGGGCGTCTGGCCTCCTCAGGTGGTTTGGCAGGGCTTGTGGGTGGGTGGGGGCTCTGCCCCCAAAATGCCCCACCGTGGCTACAGACCAGAAGAGCCCAGCAGCACCTCAAAGACTAACCAAATTTGTGGCAGAATAAATTTAGAGTCCGGTGACACCTTTAAGACCAACAAAGGCTTATTCGAGGTAAAAGGTAAAGGTTTCTCTTGCTCGAAAGCCAGTCAAATCCGACTCTAGGGTTGCGGTGCTCATCTCCGTTTCAAAGCCGAAGAGCCAGCGCTGTCCAAAGACGTTTCCGTGGTCATGTGGCCGGCATGACTAAACACCAAGGCGCACGGAACGCTGTTACCTTCCCACTGAAGTGGTCCCTATTTATCTACTTGCAATTTCTTGCTTTCGAACTACTAGGTTGGCAGAAGCTGGAACTAGAGACAGGAGCTCACTCCATCATGCGGCGCACTCGGGTCTCGAACTGCTGAACTACTGACCTTCCACAGCCTGCAGTTCAGCGTCTTAACCACTTGAGCCACCGCAGTTACCAAAATATGAGCTTTCATTTTCAAGGTACGCTTTTTTCAAATCTGTGGCAGTGCTGGAGCTTTTGTGAGTCACTGGCTCACTTCTTCAGATGACAAAAATTCATAACACTATTTTAATACATTATTAAACATTTCTGCTCCATAACACCAGAATTTGAGATCACACAATAACATTGATTGACAGCAGGTTCTGAACAGCCAAAAGTTAAGTACGTCTTCATATAATGAATTTGCAAGATTTAAACGGCACTGTGAGAAAATGTAGCAAAGGTTTCTACTAGCGTTAAAAGGACGCCAGACAAATTGCGTGGAAATTAGGGCGGTCAGTGGCTATTGGCCAGAATCTGGTGGGGCAGCCGCGTTGGCCAGAAGCAGAAGAACAAAGTTGGAGTCCAGTGGGGCACCTCTAAGACCAACAAAGTTTCATTCGAGGGATCAGCTTTTGCGTGCACATGCACTTCTTCAGAATGAAATGGAAGTTACCAGTCCATACGTATAGGTAGAGGGTGGGCAACAAATTAGCATACAGCATACACGGCTGATGGATGTGATGGCTAAATAGAACCTGCATGTTCAGAGGCAGCATACCTGTGAACAGTCTTCCCTCTAAGCTGGGTTAGTGTGAGCTAGCACATAGTTTTTTAGCTTCCAGCTCACACATTTTTGCCTTAGCTTGGGAAGGGATGGCTCCAGAGCAAGCTCATTTATGCAGTCGCCAAGTCACTCGCTCACAGCTTTAATGCCGGTAGCTCACAAAGTAGAATTTCTGCTCACAAGACTCCACAGCTTAGAGGCCACATTGCGCTGTGAACACTAGTTCCTGGCGGCGACAGTCATGACCTGCTTGTGGGCTCCCTGAAGACCACCAGTTGGCCACGGAGGGAAACGAAATGTTGGGTCAAATGGAACTTTGGGGGTCTGAACTGGCCGGCCTCTCCTCCCAAGCAGCTCACACGAAGAGCAGACGGACAGACCGAGGGTGGGGAGACAGGCAGGGCCTGAGAGTGTCGATAGATTGATGGGGATGAACAGAGAAGACTGTGAGTAGGCTGGTTGATTGAAAGGAGTGGAGTTTGGGAATGAACAGGCTGAAGGAGGAGGAGAGATCAGAGGCAAGATTAGCGGAGACGGGGAGACAGATCTGGGATGGCGTGGGAGGCAAGGGGCTGGAGGTCGTTCTCCACAGTCATAAATCTCACAGTCAAGACCTTTTTATCTCCATTTATCAGCACCAGGTTCAAAGCTCGTTTTTTTAAAAGAACAACAGGAAAGTAGAGGGAAAAAATGGGGCGAGAGACTTAAAGGGGGAAAGATGGGAGGTCGTCTTCCCCTCCCTTCTCCAGTCTTAACCTAACCACAGCAATATCTTCGCCTCATCCCGTAGTTGAGGATCAGCTCAAAACACAGCCCCCCTCTAATACATGCGCTCCAGAGATGACCACGTGTGAAGTCAGTCTCACATGACCCCGGAATCTGCCTTTCAAGACCCCCTTCCCCTCACACCCTAGTTCTCCTGTCCAGGGCAGGCCAAGGCCTTGTTGAGGCCTGAGAGGGAACAGCTCAAGTGATGCCACGGCCCCTAGTGAAAGTGTCACTACAGAACGGGCACATTTCTGGCCCTGAATGTTGCCCCACCCGCTCTGCCTTGAAGCAGCCCATTTCCCCCCTCCTAGCCTGTATTTTTCTCCTCACATCACTCCCACTAACTCAAACCACGGAGATTATGCTTATCTCACATTTGTACATCCCTTGATATACAGGTCACATATATTATCTCATGTTGTTGTCGAGGCCGACTCTTCGCGACCCCATGGACTAGATCACGCCAGGCCCTCCTGTCTTCCGCCGTCCTCTGAAGTTTGCTCAATTTCATGTTTGTTGCATCGATGACACTGTCTAACCATCTCATCCTTTGCCGTCCCCGTCTTCTTTGACCTTCAATCTTTCCCAGCATCAGGGTCTTCTCCAGTGAGTGCTCCCTTCTCATTTGGTGGCCAAAGTATTTGAGCTTCAGTTTCATTATCTGGCCTTCCAGGGAACAGTCAGGGTTGATTTCTTTTAGGTGACTGATTTGATCTTCTTGCAGTCCAAGGGACTCTCATATTATCTCATAATCTTACAATAACCCTTAAATTATTGCAGATAGGGGAGGGCTGAGGAGAGCGCCTCCCAGTGAGTTTGTGGAGGAGGTGAAATTTGAACACAGAACCATGAGGATCACAGCCTGGTCTCTTAGTACAATGCCACACCAGCTCTGTGCCTTCCTGTCTTGCCATCTCATACCTTAGACCACAATCTCCTTCAACACCTACTGAAACATGTGAACAGACGTGGTAGAACATCTGGGCAGATAGGTATGCGACTGTGCTTATCTGTGTTGCTTAAGATGACATATTTAAAATGCTTAAGATGAAACATTTTTTAAAAATGTGCCGCATCAACACAATGAGAAGCATGAGCACATGAGAACTGTATTATTGAAAGCCATCTAGCCTAACAAACCAAAGCTCCAAGCGGGATATTAAGGTGACAGCCACCTCTTCTTCTTTGTTGTAAGGATCTCTGGCTCTCAGAGACACATCGCCTCTAAACATGGAGGTTCCAGTTCTTGCTGTCCTGGCTAACAGTCTTTGACAGATTAGTCCTAGAACGTCTTTCAACATCTTTCAACTTCCTTGTTAAAAGTTCACAAAAGATAGGATTGCCACATCTTGTGTACATGAATTCCTTAAATGAATGATAAATCAGAGAAAACAGTCATATGCTCATATGGTTAACTGTTCTAAAATGTAAGAAAATTGTGGCTAAAACTGCGTGCCCAGGGAGTGTGTGTGAACACACCATGGAAACTGCTGGCTACGCCACACATTAGGCATGGGGGGGCTGTTCCAACAAAGCTAATAAGAAACTGTTTGAAATGATCTAACAAATGCACCATGGGTGCAGAAAAATAGTGTGGGAATTTTTTAAAATAAAATGTTAATTAGAGAACAGAGTCCAACGTTAATCAAGGATAGGAATACAAAATAGGAAGACTGAGGATAAGACAGAAATGGCTTTATTAAATATTGGGAAGGGGAAACAGTGAAATTATTGATTTTTTTCCCCTCCTACAAGTTACTGCAATTTGGCATACATACCCTTTTATAAAATGCCCACACCACTCAAGTTTAAATAATCTTGGGTATGCAACAGAGGACCCAAGAAATCCTGACTTCATAAGGCCAATGGTATTTTCCACCCATGGATGCTTCTGCTATCAAGATCTTAGCTGTTATCTAAAATGTTTACTTTCTATCCCCCCCCACACACACACACACTAGTGAGTCAGCAAGATGACAGGCTGCAACGTGACTCACTGACACTATAACTCACCGGACACTATAAAGCGGCTCCTGCTGTCTGGGAAATGCCCCTCACTGGATGGAGCAGGCTTGAATAGAGAAGAAGGGCAGGATTAGAAGTGGGAAAGTCATCACAAGAGAAGAGCCTACAATGCGCCTATGCAGGGAGGTTAACTAGGGTTTCCAGGGCTGGGTTGGCAAATACCAGGAGATTTTGGAGGTGGGCCTGGGGATGGAACGCAGCAGGATGCAATGCCACAGAGTCCATCTTCCAAAGCAGCCGTGTTCTCCAAGGGAACTGATCTCTATTCTCTGGCGACCAGCTGTAATTCTGGGAGGTCTCCAGCCACTACCTGGAGGTTGGCAACCCCACCTACAGCCACAAGTCGGTTCTGTCTAGATATGCCATTAACTCTGTGTACGCACCATCCGTGTGCGTGGAGCTTTACAAAGAGCAAAAGAACGGGGTCCCTGCCCCAAGCATCTTACAATCTTCAGCTTGAAGGAGATGGAAAGAGGTGGGGGATGAGCAGGGAAAGAAGGCGGCAGCATTCCAGCAAGGCATTTTTAGGCTTCCTTTCAGTACAGAAAAGGGCTGGGCCAAGGAAATGCAAAGGAAATGCAAAAGGGCAGCCTTGCGCAAGTGGAATGAGCGATGCCACACATGTGTACATAATTATACATAACTACCCGAGCATGGGGATTGTGAATATTCATTTAGTGAACTGACTTCCCTGTATGCAATCAACAACAACTAAGTGAGTTTATTTTGCTTTTTTAATTTAATGTGTTAATTTTTATTTATACCCTTCCTTTCTCTGCAGCAGGGACCCAAAGCAGCTTACGTCATTTCCCTCTCTTCCGTTTTATCCCCCCAACAACCCTGTGAGGTAGGTTAGGCTGCGAGGGCATGAGCAGCCCACGGTCAAACAGGGACTGGGATGAGAGCCCCGGAATAAGCTGAGCCACAGGCCCCCGGGCTGCTGGAGGGCCTGCTCGGCTCAGCCCCTTGGCAATGACAATGACCGCGAGACAGCCAACACTGCAGGGGCCCGGCTTTTCTCCACTCGCTCCCACTCATCCTCCACGGAAGCGCACGCCAGGCACTTCCCTACTGAAGAATGGCTAGCCTGCCCCACCTTGCTAGATCAGACCAAAAGGGGCATCTAGATAGCACTGGGATCTTGAAGATCCAGGTTCGAATCCCCACTCTACCGTGGAAGGTTGCTGGGTAACGTTGGGCCAGTCACTCTCAAAGCCCAGCCTACCTTACCGGGCTGTTGCAATAGTAAAATGGAGAAGGGGACCTTTTGGGGATACCCAACGTTTTGTCCAGATGCTTACAGGGAACAAGGCCCTGCAGGAGGGGGGTTGAGCAAGAAGAGTCTGGATGCTGGGTCCCCATTGAAAGAAAGCTGGGCAGAAGTACCTAAACAAACAGCAGTACCCAACGTTTTGTCCAGATGCTTAAAGGGGACAAGGCCCTGCAGGAGGAGGGTTGAGCAAGAAGAGTCTGGATGCTGGAGAGAGAAGCCAGGCCTTCTGGAGGGAGGTCTGGTCACGGTGGGGGGGCCTCACATGAAGATCACACTTACGCTCCTTGTGTAGCTTTATAATGCAGGGTGTTCACGGACCATGTCACATGTTCAGCCCTGGGCTTGCTCAAAGGTTTGCTGAATGCCTTAAAAGAAGTTATTTTCTCGGCCTCCGCTTGCCTTATCTGTGCAGAGGGGAAATTCGAATAACAGTGCCCCTCCTCCGGGACACTCTCCTCAAGTATTAAACGGCTAACAAATGAGATATTTTCACTGCATGCCATGCTGCTAAACCACAATGCCTGCTACGTGTGTGAGTATAAACCAAATCAACAGCTTTTTTGCTATGCTGGACTAATGGAACCTCCATGTTCAGAGGCAATATACCTTAGTACACTGGGAGACAAACAACTGGGAGTCGCCTTTCGCACACAGAGGGATCTGGCTCCACTCTCGGAAACAGGATGCTGGAGGAGAGGGAACAAAAGTCCGAAACAATGGCTCCTTTCTTATGTTCATATACAAAGAGCAGAAGGGGGCTGAGAAACAGGATCTCTGTTTTGTCTGGGAAAGGAACATGGTCTAGCTCACGGTGGTAGTAAGCCAGGAATAAAGTATGCAAACAGTTGAATATACATACAAGACACCAGTTTGCCTTTTCAGCAAACAAAGTTAGCGGCCACACCAGCAAACAGAAAGGGGGGGTGGGGAATCAATCAACTAGGCCAGCAGGAAAGAGGGGGAAAAAATATCACATGATACAATTCAATCACAGGCCTACACCAGTGACGGCTCCCAGGTTTATATAACATGGGGCCCTGCCCCCTCTTGCTGCCCTGGAGATGTGGAACACTCTTGGAACATGCCTCCTGCCATGTGATCCTCAAAGGCGCGGCTGGGACAGTGCGGGCCTGTGCCCCGACAGGGCAGGTTTCGCCCGGGAAAGCGGATGGGCTCTGCCAAGCGCACACACAAAAATCAGACTATTCTCCATGGGCATGCAAGAAGTTACAGCAAAACCCCAGAGATCTGCACACCAATAGCACATTACTCTAGAAGCATGAGGCGGTCTGCCAGTTTGCCTTAATTGGACATGCTTGCCCACACGTGCGCAGGGTTGCACAACTCACTCGTGTGCACACAATACCCTCAGTCTTCTAGGTGGCATCGATCCACTCCCCAGCTCACCCACACGGCCATTTCAAATCTACATACCCAAGATCTACAACCTACATCCCTGCTCACTTTCCGATACTGGAAGCAGACGCTGGAAGACCCTCTCCTGACGCTCACACTCAGGTTCCCTTGCAGGGGCGTGGACACTCTTCCCCAAACACACCGGCACAGAAGATCCCCGTTCGCCTCCCCCTGCCTCCTCTCCTATCTATTTCCTCTTCTCGGACTGGGTGTCAGTCTTCCTGGCGGGTTCCTGATCAGCTCTTACGCCCTCTTGCCCATATCCTCTTGGCTCGCAGCTCCATCAAGAGACAGAACCCTCAAACTCCCCTTGGCTGCCAAGGACGGGGCCCAAACCAACGTTCCCTCTAAGCTGTGGAGTCTTGTGAGCAAAAATCCTACTTTGTGAGCTCCTGGCATTCAAGTTGTGAGCAAACTGTTTGGCTACTGCACCAATCAGTTTGCTCTGGAGCCCTCCTTCCTGAGCCAAGACAAAAATCTGTGAGCTGGAGGCTAAAAAAACTGTGAGCCAGCTCACACTAACTCAGCTTAGAGGGAACACTGGCCCCAAACCCTCCTCTTTCGGGTCGCCCAGATAATCCCGGACAGCCACAGCCTCCGTAGTCTCAAATTCTCCATCCCAGCCCGCTATGAAGCCACACTCCTTTTCGGAGAGAATCCCGGCGAGTTCCCACCGAACGCAACCTGGCTTCCCCCTGAGCCCCTTTCCAGGAGAATCCACGAGCCCCCTCTGCCCAAGGGACCAGGGATCCCGGCTACCAGGTTCGGCGCATCCAAAAGGGCCCCGGTCCCAACCCACTAGGCGACACGACCCTCCCAAAGAACCCCGGCGCCCTGGTGATGCCGAGACCCCCGGCCTCCGCTCTGCCCCATCGCTGCCACCCCGGCGCCCGTTCCTTACCGCCCTCCTCCTCCCGGTTCGCCCTCCAGCGCGACTCCATCCACTCCCAGCGCCTCTCCGCGTTGCACTAAAAACTTCGCTCCCACTTTTCCTGGCACGCCAACCGCGGCGGAGGGAGGGGCGTGCCTCAGGCCCCGCCCAGGCGTCCCCGCTTCGCCCTCCTGGCCGGTTCTTAAAGAGAGACCGGGGGAGAGCGGAGGAAGGGACGGCGGGGAGGCTGCTCGCGCCGAGAGGACGCCGGTGGAGAGAAGGCGGCGTGGATGGGCAAGGGGCGGCTGCTGGAGCGGAAAGGGAAATGTGATGCAGAAGAAGCCGCCCCCCGCTGCCTCCAAAAATCTGGCAAGCCCAACCCTTGGCTGGAATTTCCTGAGCGCGGCTGAAAGTTCCTTTCCCAGAGAGAGTAATCTGTTCCAGATGGGGAAAAAGGGAAGGGGGTGGGGGGAGAGATCCAAAAGAGGCAGGAAAGGTAGGGCGGTAAGAAGGGGGGGGGGCGAAGGAAGAAAAGAGCGAGGATGGAGGGGAGGAGGAGGAGACACGTGATGGATCGGGCGCCCCATTCGCACGTTGTTAAAAAAAATGCTAACTTTCCTTTCCGAGTTGCAACTAACTAACACGTGCATATGGAAAAGGCGGCAGGAGACTGACGAGCAGGCTCACACGTTACGACGCGCTGCTTGCAGCTAGCACGCGTATAGCGTAACGGTCTACACGCGTTACCTTGATGGGAAGCCATCGGCGATTGCCAGGGCCCGGGAGGGGAGGGAAAGAAGGGGCGGATGGGCCCAGGCGGTGTTGCCCCTCTGTCGCGAGTCTATTGAGATGACTTCGGCAATAAACGAGGATGCTGTTTTTCACTTTCATGGCTGGTGCGGTTGTATGGATAGGGCGAGACAACTTTGTACCAGCTCAGAGGGGGAGAAAACACACGCTCGAGGCCCTGCTAACTGCAGCTTTCATGCATGGGAACTGCAGTTTTTGGGAAGAGTCACCTGGGTTGGGCTTTACGGGTTGCACGTGGCTAGCCACAGGTCTGACATCTAAGCATTTTTTTCTGCAGCGTGTGAAACGGCGGCGCGTCAGTCTCGTGCCTGCTTTTCCTCCTCTGTGCAGAAATTTTTCACGCGTGTAGAATCGACCTGTACCTGTTCAGGGGCGTTGTATTTCTTTAGAAATGTCCTCCCTCTTTTTGGTGTCCGTCCTCATTTGGGCTCTTTTTTAAAAAAAAAAAAACTGATGAAAATGTCCTCTTTTTTGGGTTGGAAGGTCAGGAATATTCCTTGTTAGCAGCAATTATCACAGCTTAAATAGGTGTATTTAAAATGAGATCTGTCCTAGTCAGGGGTCATTTCCTGCAGGAGCCCCACCCACTGCTCCCAGCAGCCCTCAGTCAGAGCAAGAAGCAGCCAGGTAAGCTGCAGAGCTCCTTTCAGCCCCCTGGTCCAAGACAGTCCAGTGGCACCTTTAAGACCAAGTTTTATTCAGGTACAAGCTCTCCCTCCTCTATGAGGACAGATCTGCACGTCCCCCCCCCCCATAGCTAGCAATCCAAAACAGTCAGTGGAGCCTGAGCGGTGGGGGTTGCCTTCTGACACACTTCCAGGGATTTTTCCAGTGATGTCAGGGGGTGTGGCATATGCAAATAAGTTATGCTAATGAGCTCCTGCACCTCTTTTTCTATGAAATGACCCCTGGTCCTAGTGATCACTTGTTTGAAGTAGGCAGTCGGGAAATATGGTCACCCTGCTTTAGAGCCATTTTATCCCACCCTTCCTCCTGAAAACAGCTGGGGGTGTTTGTGGGCTTCCTAAAGGCAGCTGATTGGCTGCTGTGTGAACAGAGTACTGGACTAGATGGTCTGATCCAGCAGGGCTCTTCTGAGGTTGCAGAGGCGGTTCCTCCCTTCATTGTTTTTATCCACACACTAACCTTGTGAGGTAGGTTAGGCGGGAGCAGAACAACTGGCCACGGTCAACCAGTACATTTCATGCTCAGTGGGAGATTTGAATCCAGGCCTCCTCCATCCAGTGTGGTGTAGTGCTTAAGAGTGCTGGACTCTAAACTGGAGAACCAGGTTTGATTCCCCTCTCCTCCTCCACATGAAGCCTGCTGGGTAACCTTGGGCCAGTCACAGTTCCCTCAGAACTTTCTTAGCCCCACCTGCCTCACAAGGTGCCGGTTGTGGGGAGAGGAAGAGAGGCTACTGTAAGCTGCATTGAGACTCCTTAGAGTACAGGAAATGGGGGTATAAAAACCTACTTTTCTTCTTCATCCTATTCCAGCACTCTAATTTCTCTTTGTTGTTCAGTCGTACAGTCGAGTCTGACTCTTCGCGACCCCATGGACCACATCACGCCAGGCCCTCCTGTCTTCCATCATCCTCTGGAATTTGCTCAATTTAATGTTCGTTGCATCAATAACACTGTTTAGCCATCTCATCCTTTGCCGTCCCCTTCTTCTTTCATCTTCATTTATTTATTTATTTATTTATATTTGAATTTATATCCTGCCCTATCCCGAAGGCTCAGGGCGGCTCACAAGGGCACCATGTGCCAAGGTTAAAACAGTGATACATAATTTAAAACAATAAATTACAATAAAACACAATAAAAATTTACAAACAGATTGGGCCAAGATGGATAGCTCTTAACTTCCACAACTACTTTCCCAGCATCAGGGTCTTCTCCAGTGAGTGCTCCCTTCCCATTTGGTGGCCAATATCTGGCCTTCCAGGGAACAGTCAGGGTTGATTTCCTTTAGGAATGACTGATTTGTTCTCCTTGCAGTCCAGGGGTCTCTCAAGAGTCTTCTCCAGCACCATAATTCGAAAGCATCTATTCTTCGGCACTCGGCCTTCCTTATAGTCCAGCTCTCGCAGCCATACATAACTACTGGGAATACCATTGCTTTGACCATGCGGACTTTTGTTGGCAGGGTGATCACTGATGTCTCTACTTTCTGTTATGCTGTCTAGGTTTGCCACTGCTTTCCTCCCAAGGAGCAGGCGTCTTAATTTCATGGCTGCAGTCACCATTTGCATTGATCTTGGATCCCAGGGATGTGAAGTCTGTCACTGCCTCCACAACTTCCCCTTCTATTTACTAATTTCTCTTGTTGTTGTTCAGTCGCACAGTCGAGTCCGACTCTTCGCGACCCCATGGACCATCTGCCGCCAGGCCCTCCTGTCTTCCGCCATCCTCTGAAGTTGGCTCAATTTCATGTTCGTTGCGTCGATGATGACACTGTCCAACCATCTCATCCTTTGCCGTCCCCGTCTTCCTTGGCCTTCAATCTTTCCCAGCATCAGGGTCTTCTCCAGTGAGTGCTCCCTTCTCATTTGGTGGCCAAAGTATTTGAGTTTCAGTTTCATTATCTGGCCTTCCAGGGAACAGTCAGGGTTGATTTCTTTTAGGATTGACTGATTTGATCTTCTTGCAGTCCAAGGGACTCTCAAGAGTCTTCTCCAGCACCATAATTCAAAAGAATCTATTCTTCGGCGCTTGGCCTTCCTTATAGTCCAACTCTCGCAGCCTTAAAGGAAGTACCTTTATACAAGCTTCATAAAATGTGATGCAAACTTGAATAAATTAAGCAAAAAAGAGATGTTCCACCCAACTTTCAGTGGGCACACCTAGACCCAGTTGAAGGGAGGGGGAGTTTAGAAAAAAAAATGCCTTTCCCCCCCCTTCTAAGGAAAACCCTCTGGACTCCTGTTATTCCAAAGGCCAGCCATGTCAAGACTGTTGCAGCAAAACACATGGTTACCAGCTGGTCCAGAGACAAAGATCCTGTGCCTTTAATAGAGATTTATTAGGATGTTAGTTACTTCCCTGCCATGAAAAGCTTCAACTACCCCCATGCATTAAGCCTCTGTTAAAAGGGCAGGCAACTGGGAAAACAAAACAGGATCCCAGTGACACCTTAAAAAAAAATAACAAAACTTCTTCCCACTGTTGGACGAAAACCTGTGAATATTGACTAAACATATTAGCTAAAACAAAGTTTGAGTGGGATTAAAATTAATTTTAAAATAAAGCAAATTAGGGACATTAGATTAATCTGAGTGTGAATTTGGGGGCATTGATAAAGGAAATGGGCAGATTCTTCCAGTGATGCATTTGTGTTTTGCCCTCTCTGGGAGGGGGGTTGTTAATTCAATCAGTTGCTTTAGAGGATCTGATTACAGACCTCACTGGACCCACACTTCATTCAGCTTCGGAATCACGGTATGATTGATGCCATTGTTCAAACACATCCAGACACTGCCGCCTTGTTAATGCAATCAGATCGGGTTAAATCAAGAGTTAGGCAAACCGCTTTGGGCTGCTGGCAGAGATCCCCCACCCCAGTTTATTGTGTGACATGACCCCGGGCAGAGGCTGCCCCTTGTTTTAAACTGATACCTGTGTTTCTAATTGACATACCTGTGTGTGTATATGCATTTTAGTTCTGGGACTTAATTTGTTTTATGCGTTTTTATATTACTGTGTTTTTAGTTATAAGCTGCCTTTCAGTCTTCGAAATGAATTAATAAATGAAATATATATTTTCCTCTGCAGAGCAACCAGGGACAAGGATGGCCCTCTGTTTAAAACAATCATGAATTGAAACAAGGTAAGGTAAAAGAAGAAGAGAAGAGGAGATTGGATTTATACCCCGCCCTTCACTTGGAGTCTCAGAGCGGCTTACAAACTCCTTTCCCTTCCCCTCCCCACAACAGACACCCTGTGAGGTGGGTGGGGCTGAGAGAGCTCTGACACAAACGGCTCTTTTTCAAGGACAGCTGTGCCAGAGCTTGTGACTGACCCAAGGTCACATCAGCAGGTGCAAGTGGAGGAGTGGGGGATCAAACCCGGTTCTCCCAGATTAGAGTCCGCACACTTAACCACTACACCAAACTGGCTCTAAAAGGAGAGGGACACAGTCTGAGCTTCTGTATTAGAAGGAAAGCTGTCGTTGGGAGACCTCAGAGACCCACGTTCAAATCCTTACCCACCCGTGAAGCTCACAGACTAGACGATCTTGGGTCAGTCCTTCTAACTGGACCTAACTTACTTCATAAGGTTGTCGCCACGCCAAATGAAAGAGGACCGTGCTAGGTGCTCTGAGCTCCTTGGGGAAAGGGTGGGGTTTTTAAAATGTAATAAAGAAAAGATTCCCTGTGGGTAAGCAAAGGAGCCTGGCTCTCTCCCTGCATCCTCATGGGGAAAGCAATAGGGCAGCTACTTCAGATGCACCCCAGAAGTACTAATGAAGACTTCGTGGGGACTTTTCCAGGTGGGTAGCCGTGTTGGTCTGCAGTAGAAAAGCAAGGTTCAGGGCCAGTAGCAACTTGGAAGACCAGCAAGATTTCCAGGGTATTAGCAGGGCTATTTTTGGGCAGGAACGCACAGGAACGGAGTTCCGGCTGGCTCCCAAGTTGGCCACGCCCAGCAGGGGCTCATTAGCATAATAGGCCACACCCAACATCAGAAACTCATTAGGATTGGCTACATTAGGGGTGTGTGGCCTAACATGCAAAGGAGTTCCTGCTACCAAAAAGTCCTGGGTTTTGACAACAAACAAGGTAAACAGAATAACAAGCAAAAGGTGGGTGTGGCTGGACGACCACGCTTCTGGTAACATGGGGGTACGGCCTAGTATGCTAATGAGCTGTTGTCAGGGGTGTGGCCTAATATGCTAATGAGTTTCTGCTGTTGGGTGTGGTCTATTATGCTAATGAGTTCCTGCTGGGCTTTTTCTACAAAAAAGGCCCTGGGTATTAGTATCGGCTTTCTAGAGTCCAAACTCCTTTCATGCAGCTACAAGGAGGAATGGAGATCCCTGAGCCCTTATATCCCAGTTGGAAGGTGGGAGGGTATTGCAAAGAAAAGAGTCAGGATGCAGAGGTACAATGCAAAATGCAATCCGCTTGATTAGAGCTGGAGAGAAATGCTTAGAGCCAGAAAATGAGCATCTGTAGCGAGAGAAGAACTCTATGTCCCTATTCAGCCTATTCAAGTAGCAGTGAGGACACTCTAGCTCTGACTAAGATGGCCACATAGGTGCTTTTTGGACCATAATTGGAAGATGTTCTAATTCAGCAGCTGTGCATTTGGCACCAGACACATGACTCTCATCTTTAGAGGCCTCACAAACATCTTTGTCTTGTGTCTATTGATGTTGAAGGAGCTGCTGTGGCTCAAGTGAGCCCCGCGCTACTCGCGGGGGGGGGG
>NW_015169854.1:17405-19319 GCF_001447785.1 Gekko japonicus | reverse complement strand
GTCTCTAGTTCCAGCTCCTGCCAACCTAGCAGTTCGAAAGCAAGAAATTGCAAGTAGATAAATAGGTACCACTTCGGTGGGAAGGTAACAGCGTTCCGTGCGCCTTGGTGTTTAGTCATGCCGGCCACATGACCACGGAAATGTCTTCGGACAGCGCTGGCTCTTCGGCTTGGAAATGGAGATGAGCAGCACAACCCTAGAGTCGGACTCGACTGGCTTTCGAGCAATGGAACTATTGATGTTGCTTTGCTAGGTACTTGATAATTAATACTTTGATAATTAATTAATACTTGATAATTAATACTTGATAGTAATTGATGTTACTATTGATGTTGCTGCTTAAGTAATATAGCCATTTTTACCACAATGTAAGTAAAAAAAAAAATGATTATTCATATTCAATTTTCTTTTTTCTAGGTCCAGTATTAACTTATTGGTTATCTTATTGTAATATGTAATATTGTAACATGTGTACCTCAAACTGTTTGAGCTCTGAAGAAGGCCCCCAATAGGGCGGAAACACGTCAGGTCATTTGTATTGGCCCCAGTGTTCAGGCCACTTGAACTTTTCAACAAGGCTTTCATTGGGCCGTTATTTGTTTTTAACTGCCTTTCTAACAAATTCATGTATTTTTGTATAATACAAGTCTAAACTAGGTTTTTAATATTGTCACTTTGTTGGAGCCATCCAGGATGCAGCTGCTTAGTACAGGGTGATGTACATGCACAACAGAAGGGAGCAAGGAGAACAGAAGAGGGAATAAAACAGCAAAACTGAGATGTGCTGAGAGTATGTTTCTGTCTGGTGTAGTGGTTAAGTGCGTGGACTCTAATCTAGGAGAACCGGGTTTGATTCCCCACTCCTCCACTTGGCACCTGCTAGATGACCTTGGGCAAGCCGTGGTTCTGTCAGAGCTGTTCTTGAAAAAGAGCAGTTTCTGTCAGAGCTCTCTCAGCCCCACCAACCTCACAGGGTGTCTGTTGTGGGGAGGGGAAGGGAAAGGAGTTTGTAAGCCGCTCTGAGACTCCCTTGGGTAGTGAATGGTGGGGTATAAATCCAATCTCTTCTTCTTCTTTTACCTCACAGGGTGTGTCTGTTGTGGGGAGGGGAAGGGAAAGGAGTTTGTAAGCCGCTCTGAGACTCCCTTGGGTAGTGAAGGGCGGGGTATACCGGTAAATCCAATCTCTTCTTCTTCTTTTACCTCACAGGGTGTGTCTATTATGGGGAGGGGAAGGAGAAGGAGTTTGTAAGCCGCTCTGAGACACCTTTGGGTAGTGAAGGGCGGGGTATAAATCCAATCTCTTCTTCTGTTTCCTTATGGAGTAACACAAGAGGGGGGAGACCTCTGACCCCTAGGATCTTACAGTATAAATGTAAACACCAGAGAAGCAAGATTTTGAGCTTTAAATGTTACATTTCTATCACATTTTATCTCATTCTCCCTGTGAGGAACTCAGGACATCTTCCTCACAACAGCCTTGTGCAGTAGGTTTAATGGAGAGAGGGTTACTGGTGCACGGTCACCCAGTGAGCTTCATGCCTGCACTGGGGATTTGAATCTGGGTCTTCCAGCTCTTAGTCTGGCACTCTAACCGGTATACCACCCTGCCTGAAGAAGTTACCTGTGCAGAATTCAGTGGGGCCAGTGTTTGTTTCACCAGGTGGCTTTGCCTGTGAATGCAGCATTAGTGTGCCAGAGATACATGGCGAAGGCAGGTGCTAGGCTGGCATGATAACATGACACATTTAAAGGTTCCCTTGCTCGAAAGCCAGTTGAATCCGACTCTAGGGTTGCAGTGCTCATCTCCGTTTCAAAGCCGAAGAGCCAGCGCTGTCCGAAGACGTTTCCATGGTCATGTGGCCGGCATGACTAAACACCAAGGCGCACGGAACGCTGTTACCTTCCCACCAAA
>NW_015169854.1:15593-15797 GCF_001447785.1 Gekko japonicus | reverse complement strand
AGCCGGCAGCCTCGCAAATAAGGCTGCGCAAGTTACTAGTCCATAAAAAACGTTTACTAGCTCTCCTGCCTACCTGGTTGCCCAAAGGGAATTCTTACTCACTGTAGCTCTTTGTAGAAAGTAGCTCTTTGTGAGCCCGTGTGTGTCAGTGGAATCGCAGCATCAGACCGGGCTAGGGTTGCCAACTCAAGGTTGGGAAATACC
>NW_015169854.1:9158-15275 GCF_001447785.1 Gekko japonicus | reverse complement strand
CAGGACATTAGAAGCCCTCCCACTGTTGCCCCCCCCAGCACCAAGAAGACAGAGCATCACTTGCCCCAGAGCCCCTATCTATACCTGGTGGCTAAGAGCCACTGATGGACCTCTGCTCCATATGCTTATCTAATTCCCTTTTGACGCCGCCCATGCTTGTAGCCGCCACCACTTTTTGTGGCAGTATTAGACTTGGGGGGGGGTAGGTAGTGATCTGTGTGGGACAGTGGTCAGCTGCCCCTCCTTCCCGTGTGCCTGAGTGTGCTCTCAAGGCTCATGCTAGGGCAGTGGTGGCGAACCTATGGCACGGGTGCCAGAGGTGGCACTCAGAGCCCTCTCTGTGGACACGCGTGCCATTGCCCCAGCCAGGCCCAGAACATCATTAAAGTTCTCTGACAAATAATTTTAAGTAAATGAAAGCGTTTGGGATTGCTTTCCTTACTTTGTTTGGATCATCTTATGTTAATGTATGAGTAGTAAAACCTCAGTATTCAGGTTAAATTGCCGTGTTGGCACTTTGCGATAAATAAGTGGGTTTGGGGTCGCGGCTTGGGCAGTCGGTCTCTAAGAGGTTTGCCATCACTGTGCTAGGGGTTGCCAGCTCTGGGTTGGGAAATTCCCGGAGATCTTGGGAGGGTAGGGGCCTCAGCAGAAGGCACAGTGCCATGGAGTCCGTCCTCGAAGCGGCCATTTCCTGCAGGGGTACAGATCTCTGGAGTCTGGAGATCAGTTGGAATCCCAGGAGATCTTCAGGCCCCACCTGTGGTTAGTCAGCTCTAGGTCATGCATCTTTCTAGGTCCCAGCTGTGTCTATCCTGAGGGAGTTTTTTTTGTTGTTGTTGCAAATGCAGATGCAGGGAATGCTTTATCAGGGAGGCAAATGGTGTGGGGAGAAAAGGGAACTTAACTTTCCCCTCTTTGTGTACCACTGGAAAAAGCCTAAGCTGCTTTCCCCCCTCTTGGTGTGAACTGGCAGGTGCCCTTAAGCAGAGGCGAAAACACCTCAGAGGTAGTTTTTTTCCTGGCATGAGAGCATGTGAGGGAAGGAAAGGGTTAAAGTATCCTTTCCCCTACCCGCACTGTTCTCCTTGGTAAAGCAGTCCCAGAGGCAACGCTCGCATCCCACTCTCCTTTAAAATAAACATGAAAGAAAATTTAATATGTTGTTCAATATGCAGCAGCTTAGAAGTAGGAGGGTTATGATACTGGGCACAGCTGGCATTTCCCTGGTACTGGATTCCCTGTGTTTCGGGGGGGGGGCACTGAATAATGTGAGGCCACGTAGATCATGCAGTTATTTCCCCATCTGCATCTTCCCCGATCCATACGCTGACTTTTACATTACCTTTGCTGTCCAGGCTACCCTTCCACGTGGTCCAATCCCACCACTGCAACCGCTAACATGTAGTGTTCGTGTAGTGGTTAAGTGCGCGGACTCTAATCTGAGAGAACCAGGTTTGATTCCCCACTCCTCCACTTGCACCTGGCTGGATGACCTTGGGCAAGCCGTGGTTCTGATAAGAGCTGTTCTTGAAAAAGAGCAGTTTCTGTCAAGAGCTCTCTCAGCCTCACCTACCTCACAGGGTGTCTGTTGTGGGGAGGGGAAGGGAAAGGCGTTTGTAAGCCGCTCTGAGACACCTTTGGGTAGTGAAGGGCGGGGTATAAATCCAATCTCTTCTTCTTCTTCTTCTAACATAAGAGGACCCATGTGTCATGCCCTGTCGTGACACCATGTGAGCAGATGAACCACGGAGTTGGTACATTTACCAATCACTGGGAGCTGAATGACATTCATATGGGTGAATGACTCCAACCTATGGGGAAAGTACCACACTGTTTGTTGTCTTCTTCTTCCTCTTCCTCCTCCTCCTCCTGAACCGTGCCAAAGCAGATCCTATGGCACAAATCAGCCCAGCCCCTTGACACTGGTGAGGATAGAATCCCTCGGAACATTAGCCATGCAATGCGACGGTCACCTCCTGATTAGACTACTGTAACTCACTCTACGCTGGCCTTCCCTTGCAACTGACCCAGAAACTCCAGCTGATCCAGAATGCGGCGGCGTGAGTCCTGATGGGAACACCAAGGATGGCATATATACAACCTGTGCCGCGCCAGCTACAGTGGCTTCCAATGGAGGACCGAGTCAGATTCAAGGTGTTGGTACTAAGCTGCGGTGGCTCAAGTGGTTAAGACGCTGAACTGCAGGCTGTGGAAGGTCGGTAGTTCAGCAGTTCGAGACCCGAGTGTGCCGCATGACGGAGTGAGCTCCCGTCTCTAGTTCCAGCTCCTGCCAACCTAGCAGTTTGAAAGCAAGAAATTGCAAGTAGATAAATAGGGACCACTTCAGTGGGAAGGTAACAGCATTCCGTGCGCCTTGGTGTTGTCATTCCGGCCACATGACCATGGAAACGTCTGCTGACAGCGCTGGCTCTGCGGCTTGTAAACGGAGATGAGCACCGCAACCCTAGAGTCGGACTCGACTGGCTTTCGAGCAAGGGAACCTTTACCTTTACTTACTGAACTTGAACAGTCTGGGACCAGTGTATCTTTGGGACCGTCTCCTCTGGTACGTCGCTGGGAGAGCAATTACGCTCTGCTGATAGTAATCTGCTGGTGATCCCTGGCCCCAGAGATATTGGGCTCTCCTCGACCCGAGCCGGGGCTTTCTCGGCCCTGGCTCCAACCTGGTGGAACTCTCTGCCAGATTCCATCAGGGCCCTGCGGGAATGAATGCAGTTCCGCAGGGCCTGTAAGGCAAAGATGTTCTGCCAGGCTTTTGGTCGAGGGCAGCGACTGTTTTCCATCAGAGCTGGCACCCTTCTCTTTACTCCTACTTTGCCCGCTTCGGCCTCCCCTCAACCTGCCCGTGAGACAGAAGAACAACTCGGGGCAGGTTCTTAAGTTAAATTAGAAACGCCATCTGGAGATTGGGTAATTGTGTTTAACTGATTGTCGATATTAATTTGTACTTTGTGTGTTTTTAATCTGTTGTAAATCACCCAGAGCTCTGTGTACTCAGGGAATGGGGTGGTTCAGAAATCTAATTATTATTATTATTAATAATAATAATAATACTATCCAAATAATTGTGTAGCAGCATGGGATCTAGCCACAGGGAAATGGACACCTTGCCACGCTGGTGGAATATAGCTTGTATCTTTTTGTCCCTCCGGACCACACAATTAAGTCCACACACCTCTACTTTTCTGTACTCCTGAGCAGCTGTGGAGAGGTGCAAACAGTCCGGGCTTGATCACACGCATCATGGCCACATGAAATTACAAATGCCGTGCTGTGCTTAACAGCCAGTCGCCCCACTTCAAAGAGGACGTTGCAAGGTCTCCTCCGGGCTTGAGACGAGAGGGATGGAGCATCATGGCAGTGCATGCCCAAGCCCCCCCCCCCCAGTGATACCTTTTCAAATGAACAAATTTAGAGTCCAGTGGCACCTTTAAGACCAACAAAGCTTTATTCAAGGTATCCGCTTTCGTGTGCATGCACACTTCTCTCAGCATTGCACAAATTAAGAAGAGTACATCAGCCCATCAATCTCCAATTTTGATATATTTATTTCCTTCACTGTGTGCCCCCCCCCCTCGAATTAAACCCAGACAAACGGTAACCATGTAAACTAAGCTTGTTATTCCTGTTTGGTCCTTGCATATGTCAAACACTTTTATTAGGCTATATGTTAATTTGTTGCTCACCCTCTACCTATATGTACGGACTGGTAACTTTCATTTCAATGTATCTGAAGAGGTGTGCGTGCACATGTAAAGGTAAAGGTTCCCTTGCTCGAAAGCCAGTCGAATCCGACTCTAGGGTTGCAGTGCTCATCTCCGTTTCAAAGCCGAAGAGCCAGCGCTGTCCGAAGATGTTTCCGTGGTCATGTGGCCGGCATGACTAAACACCAAGGCGCACGGAACGCTGTTTCCTTCCCACCGAAGTGGTATCTATTTATCTACTTGCAATTTCTTGCTTTCGAACTGCTAGGTTGGCAGGAGCTGGAACTAGAGACGGGAGCTCACTCCATCATGCGGCACCCGGGTCTCGAACTGCTGAACTACTGACATTCCTTTCAATGTATCTGAAGAAGTGCTGCGTGCACATGAAAGCTTATACCTTGAATAAAACTTTGCTGGTCTTAAAAGTCCCGCTGGACCCGAACTTTGGTGTGTGTGCGTGGGTGTGTGTACTGACTTGCTTCCACTCAAGAAATCTGGAAACTCGCCCTTTGATACGTACACACTCCTAGCACTTAGAAGACACATTTGGGCTGCATTTAGATACTCCAAACAGCATGTTTTCTTTTGCAGCGAATCATACAAATTAACTGGCAAACACTATAATTGGGAGGATTTCAAAGCTCAGAAATGTGCTCGCTAAGTTGTTCGACCTGGTTTGGTATCAAATCAAGAAACCGCCAGCAGTTTTCAAGCTTCCTTCTCCCTGGGGCGGCCCTTTCTGCTGTGTGCTGATCTCTGTGCCGGAGGACCCCTGTGCATTTGCCAGGGAGGCCCTGTGTACCACAGGATCCTGGAGTATATTGGAGCCAAATAGCTGACTCAAGCTGTTTTGCTCTTTGAGCTGAAAGTTAGCTTTGCCTCCCATCCACCCCCGTCCTGCCTCCATCTTGTTCTGAAGGGATCCTCTTTGCTTCTTGAGGGGTTTCATGTCTGCAGTTCTCTTTCCTTAAGCAGACTTTTTCCAAAGGGAGGGGGGCTGTCTATCATGCCCAGATTCATCCCCCCCCCTTTTAAACTGAACATTCGGCTTCATGCAGAGTTTGCAATTCAAATGCTTGCAGACTGTGTTCCGATATTTTCGTTGTTGCTCAGTCACACAGTCGAGTCCAACTCTTCGCGACCCCATGGACCAGCTCCCGCCAGGCCCTCCTGTCTTCCGCTGTCCTCTGACGTTTGCTCAATTTCATGTTCGTTGCATCGATGACACTGTCTAACCATCTCATCCTTTGCCGTCCCTGTCTTCTTTGACCTTCAATCTTTCCCAGCATCAGGGTCTTCTCCAGGGAGTGCTCCCTTCTCATTTGGTATTATTTTTGTAGGCCCTGATAAAAAGTATTACACTCTTTTTTTTTGGCAACTTTTCTGCTGACCCACTTGGGGTTACCTTTCTCTATTTTAGCACATTTATTTTCCTCAGAATGGGGTGAAGGAAAGGGGGCAGTAAAGAGGTCTTATAAATCTTTATCCCAGCCCTTGGGACAACATGATCTGGGGAGAAACATGTCCCCATCAGTGTTCCCTCTAAGCTGAGTTAGTGTGAGCTAGCTCACAGTTTTTTAGCCTCCAGTCTTAGCTCAGGAAGGATGGCTCCAGAGCCAACTAAGTTATGCAGTAGCCAAGTCGCTTGCTCACAATTTTAGTGCCAGTAGCTCACAAAGTAGAATTTTTGCTCACAAGACTCCACAGCTTAGAGGGAACATTGGTCCCCATTGTAGGGTTTAACAATCATGGCACCCTGCTCCTCCTGCTTTGTACACGTGAACGGACACTTTTTGCCCAGTGACCTGGATGAGACGGTGCTGCGACTGGGGGAATGGGGGGGGGCACACTATTGCCCACACACCACAGACGTTATTGTGCTGAGGGACTTGTCTTCCCTCCAGGGGACTTTCCGGGTTAGCTTGGGGCCCACAGAATCCTGTCCCAGCCTATTGCCTGTACAGGCTAGTCAGACAGGCTGGAATGGATCTGAGTTCTACAGGACACACTCAGTTCATATGGAAGAGAAGAGATGGGATTTATGCCCCCGCCCTTCACTAGGAGTCTCAGAGCGGCTTACAAACTCCAGTTTGGTGTAGTGGTTAAGTGCGTGGACTCTAATCTGGGAGAACCGGGTTTGATTCCCCACTCCTCCACTTGCACCTGCTGATGTGACCTTGGGTCAGTCACAAGCTGTGGCACAGCTGTCCTTGAAAAAGAGCAGTTTGTGTCAGAGTTCTCTCAGCCCCACCCACCTCACAGGGTGTCTGTTGTGGGGAGGGGAAGGGAAAGGAGTTTGTAAGCCGCTCTGAGACTCCAAGTGAAGGGCGGGGTATAAATCCAATCTCTTCTTCTTCTTCTTCTTTCCCTTCCCCTCCCCACAACAGAC
>NW_015169854.1:0-5495 GCF_001447785.1 Gekko japonicus | reverse complement strand
GGTTAATGAATACGGTTTTGACTTCCACCCACCTTGGCAGCCTGCTGGGAAAAAATGAATCTCCTTCAGTCTTGTTAAGCAAGCAGCCATTCTAGAACTGATAAGGATGACATGTGATAGATGCCTGCCTGCTTCCTCTTATCTCTCCCGACTCTTTGAAAAGTTCCTTGGGCAAAAAGAAAGAAAGAAAGAAATAGGGAGGAAAAAATTTACCAAGGTATTGGGGGAGTAAGGTTCCCCCCCCCCTGTTAGATGAAAGCAAGGCAAGGGGTTGAATATTCTTTCAGAGTCCTGTCTGGCCTGGTCCTATCTTGTTTGGACCATTGGTGCCACTGGTTTGGAGTTAGTAGTGGATATAGTGATGACCCTGTGCACAGGTGGCTTTAAAGGTGGGTTAGAGAGATTCACGGAGGAGTGGTCTGTCAATAACTACTAGCCATAGTGACTAATGAGAACCTCCATATTCAGAGGTTTCAGTGCTAGCAGGTAACAGCCGTAGAAGGCCTTAGCCTCCAAACAGAAGAGAGCAATGAGGGCCCCGGTCACACAGGAGGATTTGCCCCGCAAGAGGGACAGATCGGGGGCGCATCAAGCACACCGCAACATCTGGGAAGCATCACGCACCCATCCCCGATCCGTCCCTTCGGCCCGAAAATGCACATTTAAAAGGTACTAGCAACAGAGCACTACCTTCCGGATGATGTGCGGCAACTCCAGGCGTCTGGTCGGGGAAGCGCTGGTAGCCCGTCGCAGCCAGCGCCGTTCCCCATCCCACGCATGCGCACAACTGTGCTACTGCCGGTTTGCTGCACAACATTTGATCAGCTGCCAGAGCATAGAGCCGTGGGGGCACGTCAGATTGCACTCCCGCGGTTCTTTTTGCTCCGGCTCTAATTTGCCTCCTTTTGGCAGTGGATCATCCCGCTCGTTTGACCGGGATCAAGGATGATCAGGGGCCTGGGGACCAAGCCCTACGAGAAAAGTAGGGTTGCCAAGTCTGGCCCACAAGCCGGCGGTGGACTTACAAGGAGGCTCGAAGAGAGGGGAGGGAAGAAGCGTGACGTTCCTATGCCCCCTCCAGGTGACGTACACGTCAGGGATGTCAGTGACGTGCCTACATCACCCGAAAGTGACATACACATATTGGTGACATCGTGGGGGCTACACTCTGTTTTGGGGGCAAAACTCTATGGTTTGAAGCTAATTCTACCATAGAGTTTTGTCCAGAGTGTCACCAGATGTTAGGCACTTTTATGTAGTGGCCCATCACTTGTGGCCCCTCATGGATCACTGCCTTGTCGTGGCGAGGGGGCTTGCGCAGTTCAATGAAGCTGTGGGCTATGCCGTGAAGGGCCACCCAAGACGGACAGGCCACAGCAGAGAACTCAGACCAAGCGTGATCCACCTGGAGAAGGAAATGGCAACCCACTCCAGTATTTTTGCCAAGAAAACCCCATGGACAGTATCAAAAGGCTAAAAGATATGACGCCGGAAGATGAGCCCCTCAGGTCGGAAGGTGTCCAATATGCTACTGAGGAAGAGCAGAGGACAAGTACAAGTAACCCCAGAAAGAGTGAAGCGGCTGGGCCAAAGCCGAAAGGACGCTCAGTTGTGGATGTGTCTGATGGTGAAAGGAAAGTCCGATGCTGCAAAGAACAATACTGCATAGGAACCTGGAATGTAAGATCTATGAATCAAGGTAAGCTTGACGTGGTCAAAAATGAGATGGCAAGACTGAACATCGATATCCTAGGAATCAGTGAACTAAAGTGGACAGGAATGGGCGAATTTAACTCAGAAGACCATTATATCTACTACTGTGGCCAGGAATCTCGTAGAAAAAATGGTGTGGCCTTTATAGTCAACAAGAGAGTGCAAAAGGCAGTACTGGGATACAATCTCAAAAATGACAGAATGATTTCTGTCCGATTCCAAGGCAAACCATTCAACATCACAGTAATTCAAGTGTATGCCCCAACCACTGATGCAGAAGAGGCTGAAGTGGACCGGTTCTATGAAGACCTACAACACCTCCTAGAACTAACACCAAAAAATGATGTCCTCATCATCATAGGGGACTGGAATGCTAAAGTAGGAAGTCAAAAGGTAACTGGAATAACAGACAAGTTTGGCCTTGGAAAGCAAAATGAAGCAGGGCAAAGGTTAACAGAGTTTTGTCAAGAGAACACACTGGTCATAGCGAACACCCTTTTCCAACAACCTAAGAGGCGACTCTACACATGGACATCACCAGATGGGCAACACCGAAATCAGATTGACTATATAATTTGCAGTCAAAGATGGAGAAGCTCTATCCAGTCAGTAAAAACAAGACCTGGAGCTGACTGTGGTTCAGATCATGAGCTACTCATTGCAAAATTCAGACTTAAACTGAAGAAAATTGGGAAAACCACGAGGCCATTCAGGTTTGACCTAGATCGCATCCCTGATGAATATACAGTAGAGGTGAAGAATAGATTCAAGGGTCTGGATTTGATAGATAGAGTGCCTGAAGAACTATGGACAGAGGTTCGTGACATCGTACAGGAGGCAGCAATCACCACCATCCCAAAGAAAAAGAAATGTAAGAAAGCAAAGTGGCTTTCTGATGAGGCTTTACAAATAGCAGAGGAAAGAAGGAAAGCGAAAGGCAAAGGCGAAAAGGAAAGATTTACCCAACTGAACGCAGATTTCCAGAGAACAGCAAGGAGAGATAAGGAGGCCTTCCTGAATGAACAGTGCAAAGTAATAGAAGAAAACAATAGAATGGGAAGGACTAGAGATCTCTTCAAGAAAATTGGAGAAATCAAGGGAGCGTTCCATGCAAAGCTGGCCATGATAAAGGACAAAAACGGTAGGGACCTAACAGAAGCAGAAGAGATTAGGAAAAGATGGCAAGAATACACAGAAGAACTATACAAGAAAGACCTCGATGTCCTTGACAACCACGACGGTATAATCACTGACCTCGAGCCAGACATCCTGGAATGTGAAGTTAAATGGGCCTTAGAAAGCATTACTAACAACAAAGCTAGTGGAGGTGATGGTATTCCAGTTGAGCTATTCAAAGTCTTAGAAGATGATGCTGTTAAAGTTCTGCACTCCATTTGCCAGCAAATTTGGAAAACGCAACAGTGGCCACAGGATTGGAAAAGGTCAGTATACATTCCAATCCCAAAGAAGGGCAATGCCAAGGAATGTTCAAACTATCGCACAATTGCACTCATATCACACGCTAGCAAGGTCATGCTCAAGATCCTACAAGCTAGGCTTCAACAGTACGTGGATAGAGAACTACCAGAAGTACAAGCTGGGTTTCGAAGAGGTAGAGGAACTAGAGATCAAATTGCCAACATTCGCTGGATTATGGAGAAAGCAAGAGAGTACCAGAAAAATATCTACTTCTGCTTCATTGACTATGCTAAAGCTTTTGACTGTGTGGATCACAACAAACTATGGCAGGTCCTTAAAGAGATGGGAGTACCAGACCACCTCACATGTCTCTTGAGAAACCTGTATAAGGGCCAAGAAGCGACAGTTAGAACCGGATATGGAACAACTGATTGGTTCAGCATAGGAAAAGGAGTACGACAAGGATGTATATTGTCGCCTTGCTTATTTAATATATATGCAGAGTACATCATGCGAAATGCTGGCCTGGATGAATCACAAGCGGGAATTAAGATTGCTGGGGAAAAGATCAACAACCTCAGATATGCAGACGATACCACTCTGATGGCAGAAAGTGAAGAGGACCTCAAGAGCCTCTTGCTCAGGGTAAAAGAGGAGAGCGCAAAAGTGGGCTTGAAGCTCAACATCAAAAAAACTAAGATCATGGCATCCGGCCCCATCACTCCTTGGCAAATAGAAGGGGAAGTCGTGGAAGTGGTGACAGACTTCACGTTCCTGGGATCCCAGATCACCGCAGACTGTGACTGCAGCCATGAAATTAAAAGACGCCTGCTCCTTGGGAGGAAAGCGATGGCGAACCTAAACAGCATGATAAAAAGTAGAGACATCACCCTGCCAACAAAAGTCCGCATGGTCAAAGCAATGGTATTCCCAGTAGTCATGTATGGCTGTGAGAGTTGGACTATAAGGAAGGCCGAGCGCCGAAGAATAGATTCTTTTGAACTATGGTGCTGGAGGAGACTCTTGAGAGTCCCTTGGACTGCAAGAAGAACAAATCAGTCAATCCTCAAAGAAATCAACCCTGACTGTTCCCTGGAAGGCCAGATAATGAAACTGAAGCTCAAATACTTTGGCCACCAAATGAGAAGGGAGCACTCACTGGAGAAGACCCTGATGCTGGGAAAGATTGAAGGCCAAAGAAGACGGGGACGGCAAAGGATGAGATGGTTAGACAGTGTCATAGATGCAACGAACATGAAATTGAGCAAACTTCAGAGGACGGCGGAAGACCAGAAGGCCTGGCGTGATCTGGTCCATGGGGTCGCGAAGAGTCGGATTCGACTGTGCAACTGAACAACAACACAACCAAATCGTTTGGAATGACTTCATGTAGGATGTTGGGTAGCTGGTTTAACAGGGGGAATACAAGATATGTGTCATTTTAGTGAGCAAAAGGGTTTTTTGAGGGGGGAACAGTGTCCCTCTCTGCCTTCCATAGCTGTGGTGTAGTCCTACTATTTACGCTATGATCCTACGTTCACTTATGAGAGTTAGTTCTTCTTGAAGTACCAATTGCACTACTTTTTAGGTTTCCCATAGTGGGGTGTTCTCTTTCTCACAAAGCCCTCCGCAAGGGTTTTTTGAGGGGGGAACAGTGTCCCTCTCTGCCTTCCATAGCTGTGGTGTAGTCCTACTATTTACGCTATGATCCTACGTTCACTTATGAGAGTTAGTTCTTCTTGAAGTACCAATTGCACTACTTTTTAGGTTTCCCATAGTGGGGTGTTCTCTTTCTCACAAAGCCCTCCGCAAAGCCCATCCCCGCACTTAGAAAACTAGCATGTCAGGGGAAAGGATTCTTGACCTGCTAGCTTCTTGACTGCAGGGAATATTTTGTGGAGGGCTTTGTAAGACTGCTTGTCACCATTTTGCTTTCTGTATTTTGTACAGAGGAGCATTTAATTGCTCCCCACACCTGCCACCTGAAGTGGGGCAGAACGGCCCCTTAGAAGTGAGAATTAGGCCAGAGATGCCGCTCAGAAGATGGGCTTGCTGGCTTTCCTTCCCAGCCCTACCCAGTTTCTGGCACCCTGTGGGGCTGGTTGCTTGATGCAGCACGCCAGGAATTGTGAAATATCTAAGCAACGGGAAGGTCCCTGAAGGAGCGTATGTGGCAACGAATGGAATTTGGCAACAAGGGCCCATCCTTTTCGCTAAGGCCTGAGTCACCCTTTCTGCACCTCCCAGTACCATCATTACCCCTTTCTTAATTCTCCCATACACTCTTACCCTCTTCAACTCTGTTTCTCTCATCAGTGCTCTTGACCAATCTCCAAATACCATGCCAAGCTCCTCTGCCCCAC
>NW_015169853.1:244491-291855 GCF_001447785.1 Gekko japonicus | reverse complement strand
TACGGCTCGTATGATACACTGCTGGATATGGCCTTCCATTATGGGATTGTAGACCGAATGCCACCATCATTTGCACATCTCTTATTAGCACTTTATGATGTTATATAGGTTATTTATGTGTAATTTATTATATTTTATTGTATTTACTGTTTTATTGTATTTTAATGTTTGCATGCCGCCTTGAGCCAGTTCCCTGGCAAGACGGGCTATAAACTGAAAATAATAAATAATAAATAAATATTATGATCTCTGGCTTCAGGAAAGGTTCTCCTGGCCCTCTCCCATATATTGGTTATCTCTTCTGTGTATTCCCGCTGAAGGACGGAGGGTGCTCTGCGTTGGGTGTCCTTTTGTCCAGGTGTAAAATTTAGCCACGTAGAGTTGCTGCCTGTATCTGGCTGTCTGGCTGAAGCCTGGGTCTATTCTCGGGCACTTGTGGCAATTGTGATTCATCAGCCATTTTAGGCAAATTATTCCATTGCTCAGCTGACCCAAACTGTTAGAAAAATGATTCCTAATGTGTCTCTCGAATTTCCTGTTTTTTAGTTTCAGGCCATTACTTCTTGCACCCCCATTTTTAGTGGCCTGAAATTGTTGGTGTAATTTTTTCCCAAAAAGAGCTCCCGTTGATATAAATGTTTCCTATACCACAAAAAGGTTCTCTCTCTTTTCCCCTTGTGCTTTCTGATTGTGTTCCGTATAGAGGTGTCAGGAAAAGTTGAGGTGGAGTTGGGGTCCAGAATGGTTTAGCGGCAGGTGCCAGTTCCCAAACAGTTGGAAGTTCCCTCGACTTTGCCCCATGAAGGGCGGATTCGCGCAACTACCACAAAGCAACTGGCGCGCTTCAAGCAGGGCATAATTTGCCTTTAGAATTAATTTGCCTGGGACGGAGCAATGGCCGCTGCATAAGTTGCTTTTAAAAAGCGTTATGAGAGTTTGCCCTTTCTGCTCGAAATGGAGCTTCCGTGCTCGGAAGCAGGGCGTCTTCTGATCAACAGATGCTGCGAACAAATGGCATGAACGCTGGCAGTCTCCGACTGGACCACCTTCACTGGGTTTCTTATGGTGGAGGCTGGGCTGGGTGTACCTTTGGACCCGGCTTGACAGAGAATGGTGGATCATAGCCAGTCTCTTCCTTAGCCCTTTTTGTAATGGTCAGCAGGAGGCGAAGTGTTTGTAGACCTGCTGCTGGTACTAAACAGGACTCTGTGACTCTGTCAGGTCCCCAGCTAAATCACGCTCCGCGCACACTATTGGCAGCGTAATGCTTTATTAGAGATATGCTGCTGTGGGTTCAAGAGCTTTTGTTAGGACTGAGGGAAACTGTGGGGACATACAGGACATACAGAAATTCCACTTTCACACACGTCATGCCTACCTCCTCAGCGTTTCTGTGGCAACACAGACAGATATATGTTGCCCTATCCTAACCTAGGCTGGCAGAGAGATACTCCAAGGTCAGTCCCACGGGAACCAACACTTGGGGCACCGCTTCAGAAAAGTGACAGCCGCTACTCCCATACACTCCAATAACACCCCCCCCCCAGGAATGGAACATGGCAAACGGAGGTGAGAAGAAACAGAACTTAAAGCAGAAGTGTCAAACATGTGGCCCGGGGGCCGGATCAGGCCCCCAGTGGAACGGGCTGTCTCCTGCTTCTTCTTCCAGTTCTGCTGCTGCATCATCGTAGGTTTGCAGCTTACAGACACACACCTGAACAGCATACTCAGGATTGCAACAGCACAGACATTTTGATGCAATAATTCAGAGCAAGAGGTGTCAGTTATCAGACAGTGTTAAATAAACAAAATATTGCAAGAGTGCTGATGTTTTGAGCATGTTTTTATTTTAAGTTAAAAAAAACCCCTTTGTGTCCTTTATAAAGTTTATATCTCCGCTACCTGGCATTACCTTTTATGACACGCATGGCCCGGCCCGACAAGGTCTCATTGACGTCAGATCCGGCCCTCGTAACAAATGAGTTCGACATCCCTGACTTAAAGAAATCGAAAGTTAGGCCTGTGAGTCCTGAGCTTGACAGATGCCCAGCTCCTTGTGCAGACGTCGTCTCACTGGGAATGGCTGAGTTATGCTTTCTGCAAGCTTCTTCCCCTTCTGGAGTCCCCCCCCCTTAAACGGTATTGTCTTCCTGCCAGTGGAGTTGACAGCAGTTGCTCCCCTCTTAAGCCTGGAGCACTGGAAGTAATTTGGGGGGAGTGGGGGATGCTTAGCTCCTCCTCCCAGGAGTCCCGCAGCCAAGCTCTCAAGTAGCCAAATGAGAAAAGTGTCTGTCGATTTTCCAGGCTGTGCTGTCTGTCGTTTACACTACAGGATGATTAATTACCTTTTCTTTCTCACGTGTGGATTCTTTCTGCAGATGGGATGGGGTGACTTAGGTGTGTTTGGGCATCCTTCCAAAGAAACCCCCAATCTAGACCGGATGGCTTCCGAAGGGATGCTTTTCCCCAGCTTCTACGCGGCCAATCCTCTCTGTTCTCCATGTGAGTAAAACTCCACACCCGTCAAGAAGAGTTGTGCTTGCTTTTAAGCCCGTCATGGGATGGCCGTGCGGGAAAATCGCTGCTTTTGTTGTTCAGCACCAAGCTTACGCAGCTTTTTACACAAGAGACATGTTTACTGAGATTGTGGCTGAAATGTGGTGGAGCTCCCAGAAGGTTCCCCTCGGAAGTGCTTCCTTGTCACCTCAGTTTTGCAAGGGACAAAAAAGGAGGGGGGGGAACTTAACCCTGAAACCTGGGATACAGAACCTAAAAAGGTAAGAATAGAGGGCCAACAATAAAAACTTAATTATATAGTATGAAAAGATACATGTATTTATTAACAAAGCATTAAGAAGCATATAAGGGCCCGATAACACCTCATGTAAAAATGCCAAAATTTAGCACACAAGGGCCAGTGGACTTGACCTGATACATTTCAGCCTGTATAGGCCTTCTTCAGAGGTCAAACATAATGAGGAGCATATTGGCTTATATCATAGTTCAATACAATCATATAATTATGTAACATAGATACAAGATGGACCAGAAAAGAATTGTTCCAAAGTGAAACCACTAGGCACAGAATAAAAGTACAAATGAGGCCTCCAAAGGTGTAATCACATGCTGAGTGATGTTTCCTTCGTGGCGTGGCGGCGGCATGAGCGGCGGAGCGGCGGCGATGGCGGAGAACATGGTGGCAGTTGGTGAGTCGAGCGAGAGAGCGGAGGCTGGGCTGGCGGAGCGTAGAGGCGGGGCGACGCAGCAGGCCAGAGTCGATTGGACAGAGGCTGGCTGCGGGAGCACGCGCTGTTAGTCACTTCCCCCATTGTATGTGTGTGTGGCCTTAGGTAGGAATTGTATCAAATGTATAATGTAAACCGCTCAGAGCCCTTAGGGGGTGAGCAGTATATAAATCGAAGGAAATAAATAAATAAAATTTCTGGCCCAGAAAGTGCCTTCCAAAGACTGTGTAGCCAATGCATCCTCAGTAAAGTTGTCCTTAAGCAAAGAGCTCGTTGCTAGATTTTGGCATTTTTACATGAGGTGTGATTGGGCCCTTATATACTTCTTAATTCTTTGTTAATAAATATGTATCCTTTCATACTGTATAATTAAGTTTTTATTGTTGGTCCTCTGTTCTGTTTGACTTACCCTTTTTAGGTTCTCTGCCTCAGTTTTGCAACCAGTAGTTCCTTCCAAGCACTTCTCCAGCTACGTGAATCATCGGCTCTACTAGACCAGTTGGGGAGCAGGCAGAGTGGAACAACCACACATCAGAACTGTTCTGATAGGATAGAACAGGCCAGAAGTGCTCTAGGAAAAGTAAAGCAGCTGAATTATATATACACACGTGTACTTTCATTTCTTCCCTTTTCCTTCTGCAGCCAGGGCAGCGCTGTTAACAGGTCGCCTCCCTATCCGGAATGGCTTCTACACCACAAATGCCCACGCCAGAAACGGTAGGTGCTTCTTTCCCCTTTCCCTGCAAACCACGCTGTAGTTCTGGCAAGCTGGTTTCCGGTGTTGGCTGGGTTCTTGATCCAAGCGCCCCTTTTAAGCACAAACCTTTGAAGGGGAGGGGCCATGGCTCAGCAGTAGAGCCTCTGCTTGCCATGCAGAAGATCCCAGGTTCAATCCCTGGCAGCATCTCCAGCGGAAAGGATCAGGCGGTCGGTGATGGGAAAGACTTCTGCCCGAGACCCTGGAGAGCCCCCGCGGGTCTGAGTAGATAATAGTGACTGTGAAGGACCGAGGGCCTGATTCCCTATCTTCTAGTCTCCAGTCCTAAGCACGGTTACTCAGAAGCAAGTCTTTACCAAACTGAGCGAAAGCGGCTTCCCAGTGAAGGCTTTGGAGTGGCGGTTGTGCAGACAGATTGGCCGGGTGCGCTGGCCCCACTTGCGGGGGCAAGTGTGAGGCTTCTAGCTTCCCACACGTGCAAAAAAGAGAATATCTCCAAATGTTCATGCCATAGTACACATGCCAGTACTCAAGTTGTGAATTTGCCTTTGCGCCTCCTGATAAAAGTAGTTGTTTTCTTGGCTGGGTTAATTAACATTCAGCAAAGTGTGTGTGTGTGTGTGTGTGTGTCGGGGTGGGGGGGAGTTGCCTGTTAATAAATGTAGGTTAACAATCTGTTTGAAATCCAGTCCTTGAGAAATATGTTCTTTCTGCTGAGCCAGGCAAGGGCATCTGGAGGGGCGCCACCAAGCTGTCCGCAGAGAGAACCGTGCTCCCGCTCTCCCATTGGGAGGCGCCAGCTCGAGCCGATCGGAGGCTGATCTGGTTGGTGTTAAGTGTCATTTGTTCCAAAATGGCAGATGCTGGAGGAGACCATATGTTTTTGAGCATGCATTTGCAGCTACGGATTGGTGCACGCTGCGCCTTGGCACGCGTGGGTGTTCATCTCTTCGCTGACGGAGGAGGGCGGCTTGTGCATTAGAAGCACGCGTTAACGACAGGAGGAATGCATCTAGCGATTTAAACCGGCTGGTAGCCTCTGGCCAGATCCCCCTGTCCTGTATGTTAGCAGCCTTCAGCCTGCCCAGACCCAGGATTTGCTCTCAGGTTGGGACCCACTGGGCCGCAAGCCTATGAGAGGAACTCATGTGTAGAGATGTAAAATTTCCGGAAATTTTGAAGCTCGGAAAAAACCCGTTTTTCCCCCAGTTTTTTTTGGGGGGAAACGGAAATTTTCGAAAAAAATGAAAAAAATGCTACGTTAGCATTTGGCACAGCATCACTGGAGCCAGGGCTAGGACTATGTATTTATTTATTGGATTTTTACCCCACCCTCCCAGCCAAAGCCAGCTCAGGGCGGCTTTACATAAAATCAAGACGTAATTTACAATGAAACGTAACTGATTTGAATTGAAACAAATCTAAAATCATTTAAACGATGCAACTCAATAAAGTGCTAGTAACAATAATTCCCGATGGCTGTGATGACAGAATCCACTCTTCTTATAGTCGGTTCCTCGATCTTCTCGTAGTTATCCTTCTGGCGACTAACACCAACTGTCATTAAAGTTCCGGGAGACTAGGGCTCTTTCACCTTCAGCTATCAGTTGTTAGTTGTTAACGGTGGTGGTTAGCGGTGTTAGCGGCGCCAAAAGCCTGGCGGAAGAGCTCTGTTTTGCAGGCCCTGCGGAACTGCACAAGGCCCTGATCTCCTCTGGGAGCTCGTTCCACCAAAGTGGAGCCGCCACCGAGAAAGCCCTGGCCCTGGTTGTTGGTGTGGTATAGTAATGTGACTGGGGCGTAGTTCCTAGCCACAGAGTTTAATGTATGACCAGTCACAGTCTCTCTGGCTAATGTAATGTCCTTCACAGAGAATGTTTTGAGGATAGAGGTGGTGGTGGGTGGGGTCATGTATGCCACCCTGAACTCTTTGGAGGAAGGGCAGGGATGGAGTAGATGAAACTGGCCTTAAAAGTCTTTGGGCTTCTGTGGCTCAGTGGCAGAGCATCTGCTTGGCATGCGGAAGGTCCTCGGTCCAATCGCCGGCATCCCCAGTTTAAAGGGCCAGGTAATAGGTGGCACGGAAGTTTATTAAAATCCAGAGCCCGGTTTATTGCCCCTTCTTTGATTTTGGTAGGAAACGTCTTCTCATATGCCCCCTTTCCCACCACACTTTTGACTGCCATTGTTCCCCATCCCAGTATATTCCACAGTTCACGTTTCAGGTCAGTCTTCAGCCACACAAAGCTGGACACAACTCCCTTCTGCCTGTATGGCGGAGCCGGAGGGCGGATTTGCAACACGGGCAAGCGCGTTTGCAAGACAGGCTCATGCCCCCTCTCCCTTTGCTCTCTTCATGTATGTGTGTTTCTAAACTGGCTGATTGTCTTCTTATTTAAGGCCTCGTGAATTAATGAGTCCTGCCCGCTAACCGAAAAGGGTGTTTTATGCATGAGCTGGATGGAAGCTTCTGAGAGGTCTCCCTGCAATGTATCCTAGTGTTTGGTGGTGGACTCTGTCCTCTGTCCTGCCGCCCCGTCCGTTCATCCGTCTTCCCATGCTTCTCATCTGCAGCTCCAAAATCCCATCCAGCATTTGAAAAGCCTCCGGGCTGGTCCAGTATAAAGCCCAGTTAATCACCGAGAACGTCTGTCTCCTGCTCACTAACCTGACTGTGGTGTTCTTGTCTCTGTGCAGCCTATACACCCCAGGAAGTAGTCGGGGGCATCCCAGATTCCGAACTGCTCCTTTCAGAGCTGCTGAAGAAAGCAGGCTATGTCAATAAGATCGTTGGCAAATGGTAAAGTTCTTTTCCGACTGCCTCCTCCGTGTGTGGCTTCCTTGATATATGGGGGAATCCAAGTCTGAGCCAGTTGGTTCAGTCTGTGATTCCTGTCTTCAGAGCACCCGGCAGGGTATCTCTCCCGCCACCTGCTGTGATTAATTTCAGAGCTGAGTACTGTCATATATAGAGAGCGAGAGCGAGAGAGAGCGCTATCTTAGATGCAGCATGTTGCACTTATTTTCATTACAAATCATAAAGCCCTCCTTCCGGCGCACATCACGGCCATCTTAAAATCTTTTATCTTTGGCCCCTGCTGAATGCCGATCTCTGCAGGTGTGGCACTTCTTTCCCAAACTGTAAGCTTCTCTTTTTTTGATTCTGCTTGAATAGCAGGGTTCTTTGGGTGGCTTCAGAGTTTCCCTCTCCCCCCCCTCCCCAAAGGCAAACGGACTGGTGCCGGAGTTGTCTTGAGGCGTCAGAGCCTAATCTAGGTGAGCAGAGGGCCAATGGAGAGCTCGCGAGCAAATATTGACCCGCAATCTGCCCGCGCCGTCTCCTACAAGCTCCTTTAAAAGAGCTAAGAGCCGGATCATTGAAATTGATGGCAGCCCTCCGTGGTGCTAGCGCAGGTGTTAACAAAGGAAATTGCCAGGCCTCTGAAAACAGTCCTTTTATATAAATCATGGTTGTTAAGAAAAGGCTCCTGGCAGCTGCGGAAGGAAGTGTGATTTCTGAGTCGCCGGGGAAGAAAAAGGTATAGACAGAGCAGGTGCAGAGATGTCCGTGTCTCTTCCCACTGATCTCCCCGTCTGTTGCCTGTGGTGAATTGTTTGGGTTTGTTGCCGAGAGGGAAATGTCAGTGATTTGGAACTGGGTCCCCAAGGGGTGGTGGTGGGGAGGTCGTTCCCCTGGAATTTTCCCTGTGTGCAGGGCCCATAGTGTGTGCCGGCCCCATCCTCTGCCCTGGACACTGCGTTTCCCTCCCATATTTTCTCGGCACTCGAGTATAAAAACCTTCTGAGCCTAATGAGTGCTTGGGGATAATGGTTTGGGAATCGTGGTATCAGATGTCATTTAAAATTATCCATCACTGGACTGAATCAGTAGCTGGATCTATCCAGAGGTAAAGAGGACAGCCTGGCATAAAGGGGATACTGAGCACAGATGATCCATGGATACGTTTTGCCTTTAATTTGGGGGGCAGAAGCGAAGGGCCAGGGGTGGCAGAGCGGAGGACCGGCTGGGCCTTGACCGGCCAGGCCAGGGCTCAGACCCTCACTCGGCCACGAGGCTCACAGGGTGACCTTGAGGCAGTTACCCTTTCTCTCCCTCGGGCTTGTTCGGAGATTAAGCGGTGGGGCTTCTCAGAGAAGGTAAAGGTAAAGGTTCCCTTGCTCGAAAGCCAGTCGAATCCGACTCTAGGGTTGCGGTGCTCATCTCCATTTCCAAACCGAAGAGCCAGCTCTGTCTGAAGACGTTTCCGTGGTCATGTGGCCAACATGACTAAACACCGAGGCGCACGGAACGTTGTTACCTTCCCACCGAAGTGGTACCTATTTATCTACTTGCAATCTCTTGCTTTTGAACTGCTAGGTGGGATAAAAAATGTCATAGACGAACAAGGCCGGATTCCAGAGGGTTTAGTCTGCTGCAGCAAAATCAAAAACAGCGACGTCCGAGTCCATTAGCAGGTATTCCCTGGAGTGTTGGCTCTTGAAAGCTTCTTTCTTGTTGGTCTCTCAGGACTTGAATCTGACAGTTAAACATAAGAACACAAGAGAAGCCAATGTCGGATCAGGACAATGGACCCTCCAGTCCAACACTCTGTGTCACACAGTGGCCAAAAACACCAGGTGTCACCAGGAGGACCAGCAGTGGGGCCAGGACACTAGAAGCCCTCCCACTGTTGCCCCCCCCAAGCACCAAGAATACAGAGCATCACTTGCCCCAGACCGAGAGTTCCTATAAGAACATAAGAGAAGCCAATGCTGGATCAGGCCAATGGCCCATCTAGTCCAACACTCTGTGTCACACAGTGGCCAAAAATACCAGGTGTCATCAGGAGTCCAGCAGTGGGGCCAGGACACTAGAAACCCTCCCACTGTCACCCCCCCAAGCACCAAGAATACAGAGCATCACTTGCCCCAGACCGAGAGTTCCTATAAGAACATAAGAGAAGCCAATGCTGGATCAGGCCAATGGCCCATCTAGTCCAACACTCTGTGTCACACAGTGGCCAGAAATACCAGGTGCCATCAGGAGGTCCAGCAGTGGGGCCAGGACACTAGAAGCCCTCCCACTGTCACCCCGCCCCCAAGCACCAAGAAGACAGAGCATCACCTGCCCCAGACTGAGAATTCCTGTCTATATAATTCTACTGCAGACCAACTGGGCTCCCCTCTGAAACCAAAATCAAGAAGGAGTCTCGTGGAACCCTAAAGCCTAGGTGATTTGTTGTGGCAGAAGCTTTTCTGGGTGGGACCCCGACTCCCGGTCCCTGAATGCCGCTCTCGATATGTCAGACTTTCAGGTGCCACAAGACTCCCTTCTGTTTTCAGGGGGTTTAGTTGGTGCATTTGACGGGGGTTGCGCACAAGCTAGTGAGACCCAATTGTTTGTCATCAGTAGCCCCGGCCTAGGGAGGAAGCGAGCTCACCTAGAGCAGTGAATTATTTATTGCCGCAGATCCAGCCGGCAGACTTCCCTCCGACAGAACCAGATCAGTGGGCTGCAGGCAATGGGTTGCAGCTGAGTGCTAATAAATGTAAATTCATACACCTGGGGAAAGGGAAGCAGCAGCACAGATACAGATTGGTTCCAGGGAGTGATCTGGCAAGCAGCGAGCCCTGAACAACCTCAGCGGCGGAGCGGAAAGCTAATTAAGTCTGAGCTTAAAGCACAGTTCCGCCTGCGAGCGCAGGAGGCCCCTGATTGGCTAGACCCCTGGCCTGGCACGTCAGCCTGTTTCTAGGGCCAGACGCTGCCACCGTGGAATGAGGGGGAGTCAAGGGTGTCCTACTCATGTGTCTCTGGCCACAGCAGTGGCTGGGGTGGGGCATGCGCCGAGGCATTTTCAGGGGCATCTTCCACGCGGAGCCCATCCAAATTCTGCACCCCAAAAGTTGAATCCTGTGGGACGTGAATCATGCACGTCAAGTGTAACTCTGGAAATCTCACAGGGCATTCTCTTCTTATGCTCTGAGCGGTGTCTTATTTCCAGATGCTGGGGGGGGGTGTTGTCTGGGGGGGAAGCGAGCAAACAAAGAGACCTTCGTGCAGTGGGGTAGGTTAAGAAGGGCAGATACGCGAGCAGGGGCTTGAGGCCAGCGTCTCAGTCTTTGGCTGCAGTGCATCAGTGGCTCAGTGCTCAGTGCTCCTTAGTTTCTTCCAGAGGCTGCCTTTTTATCACTTTCCCAAGCAGGGCCAATGAGGTGACCGATCCTCTCTGACAGATACCAGACTGTCTTCTGTTCTTTCTTTTTCTAGGCATCTTGGCCACCGGCCCGAGTTCCATCCCCTGAGGCATGGGTTCGATGAGTGGTTCGGATCCCCCAACTGCCACTTTGGGCCTTACGATAATAAAGGCGCTCCAAATATCCCCGTGTACAGGGACTGGGAGATGATTGGCAGGTAGCCGCTTTTTGGTGGCGTGGCCACCATCTTTGCTTTGCTTCCTTCCTGGTTTTGCGTGAGTCCGTCCTCCTGCCCTTTCTCCAGTGGAGCACGAAATGCTTGTTTTTGCTTTCGGTTCTAGTAGAAGGCCAGGAAGCGTTGGCTTCTGGATTTGTTAATAGCGGCTGCAGAGGTGAACCGATGCAGACACCGCCTGAAGTGCACACTCAAGGGGCATGCAGCCCCCTCCAAAGAGTGTGCAGAACATGTGTGGAACGTGATGCATTAACAACAGCGAGTTTGCAGAGTTAATCATTTGGAAGTTAGGAGAGGCCCAGTCCCAGTCTGCTGGCTCCTACAACAGCACCAGCCAATATTGCTTTAAGATCAGTTCCGAGGGGCACTTTGTCATTTCCTTTTTCCCATATGGAAATCAAATGCAGTGCCATATAAGCGCGAGAGGCACTTAAAAACGCCTCTAATGGGCTTCTAAGCTTTGGAAGAAGTGGGTCTCTTGTCAGGAGAGCCAGTGTGGTATCCCGGATGGAGTGTCGGAATGGGGATGTGGGAGGCCAGAGTGCAGAGCCCCGCTCTGCCATGGGAGCTTCTTGGGGGACCAAGGGCCAGTCAGGTGCTTTTAGCCCCACCTACCTCACAGGGTTGTTGTAAGGATAAAAGGGAGAAGGGAGAGCATGCACACCGCCCTTAGCTTCTTGGACGAAGGATGGCATGCGAATGTTCTGGGCACATATGCAAGAAAGAAACCATGCTTGAAGTTTGTATAGGAAAAAGGAACCTGGATGGTTTATGAGCAAAGGTATTTGTGGCCACAACCGTTGTGCCTGTATTCTTTCTGCTTTTTGCTGCTTTCCCAAAGGTATTTGTGGCCACAACCATTGTGTCTGTATTCTTTCTACTTTTTGCTGCTTTCCCAAAGGTATTTGTGGCCACAACCGTTGTGTCTGTATTCTTTCTGCTTTTTGCTGCTTTCCCAAAGGTATTTGTGGCCACAACCATTGTGTCTGTATTCTTTCTGCTTTTTGCTGCTTTCCCAAAGGTATTTGTGGCCACAACCGTTGTGTCTGTATTCTTTCTGCTTTCTGCTGCTTTCCCAAAGGTATTTGTGGCCACAACCGTTGTGTCTGTATTCTTTCTGCTTTTTGCTACTTTCCCAAAGGTATTTGTGGCCACAACCATTGTGTCTGTATTCTTTCTGCTTTCTGCTGCTTTCCCAAAGGTATTTGTGGCCACAACCGTTGTGTCTGTATTCTTTCTGCTTTTTGCTGCTTTCCCAAAGGTATTTGTGGCCACAACCATTGTGTCTGTATTCTTTCTGCTTCTTGCTGCTTTCCCAAAGGTATTTGTGGCCACAACCGTTGTGTCTGTATTCTGTCTACTTTTTGCTGCTTTCCCAAAGGTATTTGTGGCCACAGCCGTTGTGTCTGTATTCTGTCTACTTTTTGCTGCTTTCCCATGGAGTTAAGTTCTTGTTCACTAGAGTGAAAATCATTGCCTGGTCCTGAAAACTTGTGGAACGCATTTTCTTGCTGTATTTGTCTTTTAGGTATTACGAAGATTTAAAGGATTTCATTAGCAGGCAGCGCGCCAGCCAGCAGCTGTTCTTTCTGTACTGGGCCATCGATGCCACTCACGCACCCGTGTATGCCTCCAGGGAATTCTTGGGCACCAGCCAACGAGGACTGTGAGTCTCTTTTTCAGTTGGAGATCCCTCCTGTAGCGCCAGAAGAAAAACAGAGCCCTGGTGCTTGGCCTGAAATGATGCAGGTCCTCCTACTTAAAAGTGTCTGTGTGTGTGTGTGAGAGAGAGAGAGCGAGACTGGCATGAAATAGCGGCAGATGCCTGAAGAGGACTCAGCTTAGGTAGAACACGTCTCTTCTTGCCCTCTGAAATCAAGATCTAATGGCAGGAAGTAATAGGCTTGGCCAACCCTTGGACCAAGATGGGTTGCCAGCAGGCCTGGAGAAAATATCACGCCCCATTAATAGAGTCTCCGTGTGTGCAGATGGGCCGGAGACGCTTTTCGTGGTATGGAGGCTGCTCACACCACCGGATAAATAACAACCCATCAAGCCCCTGTTGAAGGAACAGGACATTTTTCTCCAGACCTGTGGGCAGCCCTGCCCCTTGGAACAAAATACTCTGGTACCTGAGCAGAGCCGAGAGGAGGAACCTTCTAAGTCTGGGGGCAGAGCCCAAAATGATTGGTTCGGGGACAGAGTGCAGTGCAAAAGCTGCGTGTCCAGCGGAGCCAGCGGTGAGCATGTTTTTCAGCCTGAGAGTCACATCTGGGTCTCTTGACAGGTCTGAGGGCTCCAGGTTGGATCCTGGGCCTTCCAGGAATGCTGGGAGAGGGGGAGGGAAACTGGGCCATAGGTGGACCACCCCCCTCAAATCCTCAAAGCTGTTTTCCCCCCCCTGGACCTGGAAATGCACTGCCATTGTCTTGGGGTTGGCCCGCTGATAAGGAAAAGGGTGCCTTTGAACACGTGCAGAGATCCCGTCCTTCACCAGGTTTTTTTGGTGCTATGTTTATTTCAGTTTTGTTAACAAATGTCTACCCCTCCCTTCCCCCCCCCCCGACATGGCTTCCCACAGTGCTACAACCTCCTGCAAAATTCTTAAATTCCTTCTTCCTTCCCTTTATCATTATAAGTTCAATAGGTAACTGATCAGGAAAAGGGTGCCTTTGAACATGTGCAGAGATCCTGTCCTTCACCAGGTTTTTTTGGTGCTATATTTATTTCAGTTTTGTTAACAAATGTCTAAAAACAGTACTAGTGTAAGGCAGCAGATCCAAACATGAAAAGGTGACTTAAAGGCGAAGAAACAACCATGCTAACAGTTTTAAAAAGAAAAAAAAAAATCTTGGCTTATGCCCCAACAGAGGGATCTGATAGGAATCCTAAATGTTTTTCAATGGAGGGAAATGACAACAAGTGGAATCAGCCTGTCACGTAGTAGTCGAGTGGCCTGGCCACTTGTCATGATCTGTGTAAAACTGGGAGACGCCTAGAGGCCTAGGCCCCAGGAGACCTGTGTGGGAGTGGAAAGCAGACACAGCCTACAATCCCCACAATCCTTAGTGACGGCTGTAACCAATCGGTGTCCAGGGATTGTGTGAGGCGATTGTTACTTATACTTTGTGGGCTGTGGAACTGCGGTTCTTTCTCTTCTGCGTTCTTTCCTCTCACAGAGTTAAACTGAGGGGACAGTCTGGTCTGAGAGAAAGATCCCTCACTTGGGGCAGAGTGAGTACAGGCACAGACTTGGTATAAAAGGCTGTGGGCCTTGAATAGTAGCCCATTAGGAGAAATAGGTAGTCGTGTTAGATTTGTTTATTTTCCTTTTTGACACTGTTACGTATTTTAAGCACCTTGTCTTGTATTCCTTGCCCCAGTACTGTGTTAATAAACCATTTGTTTAACATTCTGTGCCTGGTCATCACGCCTATGTTTCTCGGCTTAAAAGGGGCAGTTTGGTTGGGCTTGGGAGGGTACTCTGGGCCTTCCCAAGGGGCCCTAAGTCCAGAGTGGTGGCAGAGGAAGGTGGCAACCCGCTGGGGGTCATGACACCACTCATGGGGCAGTCTCCTCCCTTCCCCTTTGCCCAGGCTGTGCAGATACAAAGACACCCCCCCCCCGCACCTCCCAGGACCCTTCGTTGGAGTTTCAAGTTGCTTGCACTTTAGTCATTTGTTTATTTTCCTTTTTGACACTGTTACGTATTTTAAGCACCTTGTCTTGTATTCCTTGCCCCAGTACTGTGTTAATAAACCATTTGTTTAACATTCTGTGCCTGGTCATCACGCCTATGTTTCTCGGCTTAAAAGGGGCAGTTTGGTTGGGCTTGGGAGGGTACTCTGGGCCTTCCCAAGGGGCCCTAAGTCCAGAGTGGTGGCAGAGGAAGGTGGCAACCCGCTGGGGGTCATGACACCACTCATGGGGAAGTCTCCTCCCTTCCCCTTTTCCCAGGCTGTGCAGATCCAAAGATCCCCCCCCCACCTCCCAGGACCCTTTGTTGGGAGTTTCAAGTTGCTTGCACTTCAGTCATTACAGAGTTAAGTGTTGTTTGTTAGGACACTGTTACATTACATAATGTATTCAACAGCGGGAAAGTTTGTGGGAGTTGCTTACCCTAATGAAGTGACCTGTAACCTTTGTATTGGTCAACTAACAACTTGTTTGAGGAAATGCTTTGATCTAGCATTAATGTATTCACAAGGTTTATGGCTCTTTGTGTGAAGCAGACAGGAAGCTCCCCTCTAGAAGCGAGATAGATAGAAAGATGTAGCTGTTAGCATAGTAGTACTGAAAGTAACTGCAAGTATGTAACCTTTTCATTTTTTCTTTTATCCAAAGTACCTTACCCATGCTTTATTTTGTTTTGTAGTAAAGATATTTTTCTTTTACTAAGTGTGGCTCTTGTGTTTGCAAAACGACCATCGATCTTGAATCTCAGAATCCCAACACCCTTTCGCATTTTGCCCTTGAGACCACTTTCCCCAGGATCCTGGGCTGCTTTGCTCTGAGGAAGACAGGGGCAATCTTGGGTCGAGTGCAGATGACCTGCCTGGAGCACTATGAATAATGAAAGGCTCTTTGCCCAGGCAGAAGGGCCCAGCTTAAGTGGAGTCTGTCTTTTAAAAGACCCCTAAAGAATTGTGTGTGGGGGGGTGAGGGCTGGCCATTTGCAAAGGAAGAGGCGCAGCTTCCTGGAGTCCCGCTGCCCCCTCTGGGGAAGGAGCTGCTTTCTTTGCTGGGGTTGTCACTCGTGGGCGCACGCCTGAAAGAGTAAGCGGCAAAGGAGCCAGTGCATGCATATGTTGGGGACGGGCTGTGGCTCCGTGGCAGAGCATCTGCTGGGCGTGCAGAGGGTCCCAGGTTCCATCCCCAGCATCTCCATGTGCCAGTCTGAGTAGACGATACTGACGAGCGAGTGCGGAGTGTGTGACTGCGCTATCTTCGAGGCCGTAACGCTTCCGAAGAAGTCTTCCTCTCTCCCAGAGGATCGTCCTTGAAACTTTTGGTGCCAACCCGCTTGTGTAGATAATGGGATTGTATATTTCCCAGATGAAAGGGGGGTAGGAACGCTATGGCTAGGCAGGGTGGATGTGACGTGTGAGTGGCCATTAGGAGGGGTTTCATTTGAATTACCTATATCTATAATTGAGGAGCTGCGGTGGCTCAGGTGGTTAAGACGCTGAACTGCAGGCTGTGGAAGGTCGGTAGTTCAGCAGTTCGAGACCCGAGTGTGCCACGTGATGGAGTGAGCTCCCGTCTCTAGTTCCAGCTCCTGCCAACCGAGCAGTTCGAAAGCAAGAAATTGCAAGTAGATAAATAAGTACCACTTCGGTGGGAAGGTAACAGCGTTCCGTGCGCCTTGGTGTTTAGTCATGCCGCCCACATGACCACGGAAACGTCTTCAGACAGCGCTGGCTCTTCGGCTTCAAAACGGAGATGAGCACCGCAACCCTAGAGTCGGACTCGACTGGCTTTCGAGCAAGGGAACCTTTACCTTTTATGATTGCACCCTCCTAAATCTTCAGTTCCGACATGGTACTGTTATGACCTGGATCTTGCTTCTAACTGAATAAATATATCACTGCCAAGGAGGAGTGTGGTTGAGAATAACTTGACCAGGAGTCTGACAGGCAGCAGTGCTAGTCTGCAGAAGAACAACCTGATTCAGGTCCAGCAACCCCTTAGGTCTTTAAAGTGCCACTGGATTCAGATCTAGCTAAACGAGGTCTGTCTTCCCAAGTCAGGTCGGGGCTACTGTGTCAGAGGCCTCAGCGAATGTGCAGTAGAGTTGCCTGCATTTGGTGATGGTAAAGGCACTTTTTCTGTTTCTAAGTACTAAAAGAAAAAAGTAGCCTGCTGACCTCTTAGTAGTAGGACTGGAAACTCTGGCTAAAAGAAATTCCTGAAGATTGGGGAGGGGAGGGAAGAAGAAGAAGAGACGATTTATACCCCGCCCTTCACTCAGAATCTCAGACCAGCCTACAAACTCCTTTCCCTTCCCCTCCCCACAACAGACCCCCCCCCGTGAGGTAGGTGGGGCTGAGAGAGCTCTTTCAAGAACTGTCGTTGAGAGAACAGCTCTGCCAGAACTATGGCTTGCCCTAGGTCATCCAGCAGCTGTGTGTGGAGGAGTGGGGAATGAAACCCGGTTCTCCCAGATTAGATTAGAGTCCGCGCATTTAACCACGACACCAAACTGGCTGTCAATGGGGATATGAGGCCATAGAGCAGACATGTCAAACATATGGCCAGGGGCCAGAACCAGCCCCTCCAGGGCTTTTATCCGGCCTGTGAGCAACTGATCGGAAAACCAGTCCAAATGTGGACCAGGAGGGCCTATATTAGGGTATTATACCTCCTGCTGAGGCTCCTCCCTTCCCCAAATGCAGAGCCTCCCCAGGGTCTTCCCCCGAATCTCCAGGGACTGCCCAACCCAGGCATTACATTTTATGGCACCCATGGCCCGGCCTGACAAAGTGACATTTATGTCAGATCCGGCCCTCGTAACAAACGAGTTCGACACCCCTGCCAATAGAGTCTGCCCTCCGAAGTGGCCGTTTCCTCCAGGGAAACTAACCTCTGTAGCCCGTAGATCAGTTGTAATCTTGGGAGAACTCCAGGCCCCACCTGGAGGTTAGCAACACAGTCTAGTAGGCACAGGCCCTCCCACGCGATCTGTGCTCTATCCTTCGTACATCTCAATAAATCTGAACGGTCTTGAGAACGCTCCTTTCAGACTTTTCTGAAAAATGGCTTAGGATGGCAATTCCCTTGCATTTTCTCTTCTCACTGTATTTCACAGGTTCTCGCTTTTTATTTCCTTCAGGCACCGTCAGTGTGAATCAGCCACTTGCCCTTTGTTATTTTGTTCACAAGTCCCCCCCCCCGAAAAAAGTCTGGGGACTGGGAAATGCAGGGGTGAGAGAAACGTGTAGGCGGAGCCTCTGCCTCTCTCTGTGATGGTGGGCAAGTCTCCTCTTCCTGGCCTTCAGCTGTGAGACCCTTGCCCCTGCAGGCCAGCCGCTGTCTCGGGCTACCTGGCCTGCCTCCAGGGAGATCTGTCTCTAGCTGAGAAATTGACATGCTGCTTGTGACGACCCCTTATCTGGGGAGGCCTGGTTTCACTTTAAGAGTGTTCTTTTTATTTTGTTATATTGGGGATATCCGGCTGCCACCAGGAAATTTAAGGCTTTCCAAACCTTTATATTGTACTGTTGCTTTATACATTCAACTTTTCTTCATACACAGAACTTAACTCTTGTATCACACTGTATCTCCCAGACCTCAGAATGAACAAACTTATCAACTGTCTTCATCAACTGTCCAACCTGCAACTCTAGACTGACATCCTTACTCATCCACTCCTCCACTCATTTTTCACTTCCAAAACCCCTCCCCCTTTCTGCTAATCACCAATCACACCACACTTGCCTGTTTCAACCACTAGACTATCTCTCACAGCCATGCAACCAAACTTTTAAAGCGACACACACACATATAAGACAAGGAATCGTTACACTGCTGCTAAGCCTTTTACTCAAGGACCATTTCCTAACGATGCAAATTGATGGAAATTAATTTTTTTTAATGTTTCTGGAAAACTGGTTTGGACATCGGTTGCCTTACCCACTGCCTGGGGAGGGAATCGTGGCTTTGCCTTATCCCCCCCCCCGCTTGTGTTTCTCGGTCTCCAGTTGCAACGGGTTGGTCTGTCCTTCATCTCTGTCAAGCTCAGTAGTATAAATGAGTCAGTCGAGGCTGATAGGGCAGTCGCTCTGTAGCCTAAAAGTCCAATTAGGAAGATCAAGGTGGGGCAGCCGTGTTAGTCTGAAGCATCAGAACAAAGTCCAGTCAGGCACCTTTAAGACCAACAAAGTTTTATTCAAGGTGCGAGCTTTCATTTGCACGCAAACTTCGTCAGACGAAATTTCATTGTCTGAGAAAGTGTGTGTGCACGTGAAAGCAAACTTAGGTGTCTGATGTCATGAAGACTCATCAGTGACATCACACTAGTACTGTAGATCCCTGTAGGCAGGCGGATGTCTAGAATGGGGGCAGAAGTGGCCCGTGCAACGTTCAGCAAGGGCTTTGGCAAAACTCAGGACGACAGTCTGTCTAGAACAGGCGCTTCCGAGCTTTTATTTCTTCCAGCTTCTTCATTTTGTTCAGCTAGTAATTACCTGATTTTGTCACTCTTATGTTCTCTTTTTCCAGGAGGTAGCAACGGTCCCTTTCTATGCGGCAAAGAAACAACCTTTGAAGGTGGCATGCGGGAGCCGGCAATCGCCTGGTGGCCGGGGCATATCCCTCCTGGGCAGGTGAGAGTCCGGGACTGCATGCCTTCCTGCCAGTCTACTCGGAACGTCAGGGCGCCCAGTTTAGGTCGGAACTTTGATGTGTTCTGACCGGGAAATGGATTGCCTGGTCTCCGTGATGCAGACGAGCCCACTGCAGTGCTTGAATTGTGTACCTGTGATGGATGCTTTGCTCAGGAGGGATTTAAGTGAGACTGAGAGTCCCTTCCTCACAATCTGTGTTAATTAACCCATGAACGGCAATGAAGTATCCTGCCCCAGGGCTCCATTGTCTCTTGCAAAGCCAGCCTAACACACACACACACAATCCCAGAGTCCTTTTCTGCCTCTAGCGATGGGTCTCTTGGAAGAAGGGCTGGAAGGGACAGCAAGAGATCGTGGACTCGTGAAGCTGCCTTACGCTGAATCAGAACATCGATCCATCAAGTTCAGTCTTGTCTACTCAGACTGGCAGCTGCTCCCCAGGGTCTCAGGCGGAGGTCTTTCACATCACCTACTGCCTGGTCCTTTTAACCGGAGATGCCGGGGATTGAACCTGGGACCATCTGCATGCCAAGCAGAGGCTCTGCCACTGAGCCACGGCCCCTCCCAACACAGATGAAACATAAAGAATCAGACCGTTGGTCCATCGAGGCTAGTCTTGCCTACTCAGACTGGCAGCTGCTCCCCAGGGTCTCAGGCAGAGGTCTTTCACATCACCTACTACCTGGTCCTTTTTAACTGGAGCTGCCAGGGATTGAACCTGGGACCTTCTGCATGCCAAGCAGATGCTCTGCCACTGAGCCACACCCCCTCTTTACAGCCCTCCAGGGTCTCAGGCAGAGGTCTTTCCCATCACCTCCTGCCTGGTCCTTTCAACTGGAGATGCTGCTGGGGACTGAACCTGGGACTTAATGCATGCCAAGCAGATGCTCTGCCACTGAGCCACACCCCCTCTTTACAGCCCTCCAGGGTCTCAGGCGGAGGTCTTTCCCATCACCTGCTGCCTGGTCCTTTTTAACTGGAGATACCACCAGGGATTGAAAGTGGGACCTTCTGCGTGCAAAGCGGGTGCTCTCCCACTGAACCACAGGGCTTCCCCTGAACCACAGGGCTTCCCCTGCTGCTCCTCCTGCTGTTTGGATCAAGGTCTCAGAACTAGCCCAAGCAAATGTTACCCTGCTTGTTCTTAAAGGTTTTTTTGCTGGAGATTCCATTGCCCATCAAGGCAGCCTTGCCAGTCTGCCAGCGGCCTTACGTACAGAGAGGGCCTCCTCTTGGGACAAAGGCTTTTCAGTGAGGATCTCCCGTTCCCCCTCCCTGCAACCCCCACACCTTTGTATATTGTCCACCAACCCTTGGAGGGTGGGGCAGGATTTATAGGTTGGTCGTGACCGCCACAGGAGGACCCCGCAGATGGGCCTTTGCGGCCTACACGAGGGTCCTGACCCCTGGGTTAAAGGCCGTGTGTCCAGTGATATGCTGCGTGCTTTTAACTAATTGTACCCATGTCAGATGTTGGTGCTGCAGTTCCCTTCTGGGGACGCTCAGGCTGCCGACTGGAACTGAACCACTCGAGCCAGGCATTTGATGTGCATTAGGGGAGCAAGTTCTCTTTGCCCGACCAGGGTGGCTTCCCCCTGCCTGCGCGCAGAAGAGAGTGATTCTGAGCTCTGAAATAACCAGCGGGTAGCTATCCTCAGGTGGCCATACCATTGTCCCGGTCTTCATTGACTGCGAAGGCAATCAAGTCTGCAGGAGGCAGGCTCCTTTTGTAAATGATGGGTGTTCTCTCTCTTTTGAGGATGTCTTCATTCCAGAGAGAAGGAACTATTCACGGAGCCGGACTCTTTATAAATCCCTTTGTGCTCCTGGACAAAGAAAACGTTTAGTTTCTAATTTACATCTCCTTTCAGGGCTTTTAATTAAACCGGGAAGAAGGCACTGTAGAAATGACACGTTGACTTAAAGAGACCGCTGCCAGATAGGGATGAGCACAGCATATCAAGCAGAGGGGTGGTTTTGGTTTGTCGTTTTTTAACAAGTGTCACACAGGGTTCCGCAGGAGGGCTCCTTTAAATGTCTTTTGGTGTCTGTTAAGGCCCCCTCCCGGGGAGTTTTGGCAAGCGAGGGTGATACGGCTGGCCTCTTGGCGCCACCCGAAAGCGGCGCCGAATATTCCTTTGCCGTGCTCATAATTGCCGGGACCAATGAAAGATTTCAGGAAGCCGCAGAATCCTGGTGGGGCTCCTCAGATCTGCCTAGCCTCTCTCCCCGTTCTGACGACACCTCCTCCATTTGATTCCGTGAGGGATGCTGCCATCAGCTCTCCCGAGCCAGCTCCTGACAACCCATAAAAGGTCTGGCCAGGACGGGAAACTCTGTCGTAAGGTGCCAGGAGATTCCAGCTCGGTTTCTTCTAAACATAAAACTTGTGCCCTGTTGTCTCCTGTGTGGGATTGTGGCAGCAGCCCTCTCCCCAAGTGAACCTGGAACTGCGGATGCTGGCAGCTCTTTCCTCTCTGCCTCCTTGCCTCCAAGACTCCACTGCTCTGAAGCCTCGTAGTGCTCCCGAGGCAGGTGAGAGGGGAAGGGGCTGCTCAGGGTTCCTGCCCCGGGTCAGCCCTGTCTTTGTTTCTGGCACATGCATGATTCTTGTAGTGCTTTCCTCTCGCTCGGTCTCTCTTTTAAGGGCCTGTCGCTGAGATGCTGGGGTCTCCTCTCTCTCTCTCTCTCTCTCTCTCTCTCTCTCTCTGTTCTGTTTTTGTGGAATGCACTTTAGAGGTTTTAGCTGCTTATCTCCTGAATTGCGTCATTTAGTCCCTGCTTTGCGGTGCGTCAGTGCCTGGCTGATGTTGCTCCCGGCTGACCGCCCCTGCAAGCACCCAGGGATTGGTGGGAGTTTAAGCGGCTCGGTTTTTCGCTCGTGGAAGAGGGGCACACAGTCCCCCAGGTTCACCCTGTATCCTGCCATTGTGGGTGCCGTGTTTGTTTTTTCTCAACTCTCCCCCCCCCGCTAGCTGCTTTTTCTTCTTCACCTGAAAATAAAGATTTACTCTCCTTATCCGTCCAAAAACCCTTTTCTGCCTGTTTTTTCTCTCTCTCCCTTTTTTGGGGGTCTGTGGAGGATTCCAGCACAACACAACAAGGCCTGAGGCTCACTGTGGTCAGTGGGCCGAAGCTCCGCCTTTGGTCTTTAACTCGTCCTTGGAGCAAAGAGAGGCTTCCAAGCGGGTGTTTTGTCAAATGAGGTTGAGAGAAAAGCACGTCCCCTTTGCACCCTTCCTTGTATAATCTAGTAAAGGTGAAGGTGTGTATTCTTTGCACCAGGGGTCATTTCGTAGAAAAAGAGGTGCAGGAGCTCATTAGCGTAACTCATTAGCATAACTTATTTGCATATGCCACACCCCCTGACATCACCGGAAGTGTGTCAGAAGGCAACACCCACCGCTCAGGCTCCACTGGACTGTTTTGGATTGCTAGCTATTGGGGTGGGGGGACGTGCAGATCTGTCTTCGCAGAGGAGGGAGAGCTTGTACCTGAAGGCGGGCCAGGGTGGGGGCACTGCAACTTACCTGGCTGCTTCTTGCTCCTCGTGGCCCGACTGAGGGCTGCTGGGAGCAGGGGTGGGGCTTGTTGCATGTGCCTGCCTCCTGGGCTCCTTACTGCAGGAGCTCCGCTCCTGTGCGCTCCCGCAGGAAATGACCCCTGCTTTGCACTGAAGAAAGCCCAATGTATACATGATGTTTTTGCAGATTGCAAATTTGTCTCTCTCCCCCTCCCCCTCTCCCTCTCCCTCTTTGGTTTTGCTTGTATGCAGCATTTAGAAAGCTTTGCCAGCCTCTGGGCTGGTAAAGGGCAAAATGGGAGTGGATGCTTGCTTTGGGGATCACAGGGCTGTAGTCGCCTTGCCCCCGGCCGATAGCCCTAGAAAGCTCCGTGCCAGGGGACATGACATCACTGGGCTTTTTGAAGGTGGCAGCCATAAACCTTCTGACATAAGGAGTGGAACATTTGCTTCTTCTTTGGAGAAAGGCTGAGGTTCTCAGAAAGCGCGCCCGCGTTGCAGGAGTGTGGAGTGCGCGGCCTGACATAGCGACACGGCGCTTGCTCAGGGTATTCCGTTAAAGGAAGGTGTTTGAACAAAAACCCTAAAGGCAGTTATGCAACAGGATTTGTCTGAGTGTGCGGATCTCACTTTTGGGTCACCCCTGCACTGGCCTTTTGTGAACCGCAGATGTTTTGATTCTCTTTCGTTCAAGCTTAAGGTACGGAGCATAGTTACGTATCCTTCCTGCAGTTCTCTCCCCCCCCCCTCCCCTTTTGGCTGAGCATTCCAGGTGAATTCATAAGCCGTGAACAAAGTTTCCACCTTTTCCCTGGCATGCTGCCCCCGCTTTCTAGAAGGATCCAACTGGCAGGAATTTGTATTCTGCAGCTCTCTGAATCCTCCTTTCTCTCTCTGCCCCCCCTCTCCTCTTCCGCTCCCCCCCGCCTCCCCACCTCCCTGGCTCTGCTCCCTGAAGGAGAAAAGAACATATCAACCCAAAGACAGCGTTGCAACCTTTTCTCCACTATCTCCCACAGGGCACAAATTGAAATTGAATTAGACAGGGATATCAGGTCTGCTTGCTGTGATAAATGTAAAAGGATTTTATTTAAAAACACCCTGACATTTGTTCACCCAGTTTCAAATATTTAGCTTTCCTCCTTTCCATTCCTGGCGGGGGCAACTTTATTAATTGTCGCCTTTGATTCAGAGTTAGAGCTTGAAAGCGCTGATAACGCCGGCACTGGCTATTTCTTCTCGCAACGTGGCCCAAAGCAAAAAGGATTTCATTTTCTTAAAGACGTTCCGTGTATGCCGAGAGTTTATAAAAATAAAAAAAAGCCCTCTTCTTAACGTGCGTAATACCGGCTGTTCCTTGCTGATATGAGGAATATCTGATCTTGCTCTTCTTTTTTTCACTATTTATTTTCCACTGGTCTGTTACTCTCTGGAATATTCCCCCCCCCCATTTTGTTATGGGAACGGGCAGGCAGAATGAAAGAAAGCCGTCGACATAAGAAAATGCTAAATCCCCCCCCAGCCCAGTTCTCCTCTGAAAATACTTCAAAGTTTATATAAATAGTAACCTCCCCTCCCCTGGTTCGCCTCTCCAATATGGTGCTGCAGATAAATCCAAGTGGCTGCAACACTGGCGATTAATTTCTTGGAGAAGTTTTCGCTCCTTTGTAGAGGGAATGTCATATGAGGGCAAGGGATGTAATAGGCCCTCTACCCCGGGCCCTGTTTCATAATGAAGGCCAGGCCCATGAATTCACTGGGCAGCCGCCACACAGTGGCCCTGCCCTCAACCCTGCAAGCAGCACCGTTTATCCACCTGGTCTTAGATCTGACCCACAACCAAGGCTCCCTCTAAGCTGTGGAGTCTTGTGAGCAAAAATCCTACTTTGTGAGCTACTGGCCTTAAAGCTGTGAGCGAGCATTTGCCTACTGCATTAATCAGTTTGCTCTAGAGCCGTCCCTCCTGAGCTAAGACAAAAATCTCTGAGCCGGAGGCTGTAAAACTGTGAGCTAGCTCACACAAACTCAGCTTAGAGGGAATACTGCCCACAACCCTTTCTCTGCCCCAAACTCTGTATCATGGCTTGGAGTGTTTCTGGTGGTGGTGATGTGCCTCTTGCGCCATCCACAGTGGAAATTCCAGTCTTCGCCTAGCATCTTCGTCCCACAATTCTCCAGTCCCGTGGCTGCTGCAGAGCATTTTTAGGGAGGGCTCCGATTCACCGTCTCACTGTTTTTTCTCCAGCCGGTGGACCGGGCAGCAGAAGTTGTGAGAACCTCATCACGAAAGAAAAATGTCTATTGAGATTTGTTAAAAGCCAATATAAACAAAATGCTGTTCAATCTTAAAAGAGGATTGTTATAGAATAGCGTGCTCAATTGTGAATTGTGTAAATTCCAGAGTTAAGAACTAGGTTGTGTTTGCTGGATATAGGAGACGGTTGTTGCATTTGTCTATGTCTATTTTGGTTATTGTGTTTGTGTGGTGTGTGTTTATTCATAAAAAACCTAATAAATATAGTATTAAAAAAAAAGGATCCCAAGCTTCTTGAGATCTCACCGTGTTGCTGCCCCTTCTTTCTCCTCAGTTGTAGAGAGTTGGTAAAGGTAAAGGTAAAGGTTCCCTTGCTCGAAAGCCCGTCGAATCTGACTCTAGGGTTGCGGTGCTCGTCTCCGTTTCAAAGCCGAAGAGCCAGCGCTGTCCGAAGACGTTTCCGTGGTCATGTGGCCGGCATGACTAAACACCGAGGCGCACGGAACGCTGTTCCCTTCCCACCGAAGTGGTACCTATTTATCTACTTGCAATTTCTTGCTTTCGAACTGCTAGGTTGGCAGGAGCTGGAACTAGAGACGGGAGCTCACTCCGTCATGCGGCACACTCGGGTCTCGAACTGCTGAACTACTGACCTTCCACAGCCTGCAGTTCAGCATCTTAACCACTTGAGCCACCACAGATTTGGTAAATAGCCCTAAAGGCCCCGTGTAGAAGACACAGAGGTGGCAGAGAGAGACTCTTGTCTCTGCAGGAAGCACAAGGGGCTGACACGCTCGATCTGGCCGGGAAAAGGGCGGCATGAGCTTGTCACTGACTCTGCTGGGAAGAGAGTCCGGAGCCGAAGCCCAAAGTGCCCCCCCCTCTCAAGGTGACAGGCCTCACAATAAGGCCTCCTTGGGAGCAGAAGCTCCCTCGGCTTATGGGCTTGGGTTTCCGCCAGCCACTCCTTTTGTCTTGTCAACTTCAGGTGAGTCATCAGCTGGCGAGCGTGATGGATCTCTTCACCACCGGCCTGGCACTGGCAGGACTGCTGCCTCCCAGTGCCAGACACATCGACAGCATCGACCTCTTACCTGTCATCCTGCAGGGCAAGTTAATTGACAGGTGAGTTATGAACACAGCCCCCCCCCCCCCCCCCGCTTAGCTCTTCTGCTCGTTGGTGTGGAGCAGGAACAACTGGCTATTTTTAGAGCTTCTTGCTTCAGGAACTGCTCCTTCTGGGGGGGGGGGCTGAGTAGCGGAGAGGTAGGACTTCGTGTTATTCTGTTCCTAGCTCAGCATATAAAATACGGTGCATTCTAGCTCTGCGAGGACACTGATCAGTCCGGCTGTTTTGTAGAAATACCGTTCCCGGGTTCCTTAAATGGGAGTTCTTATAACTGAGCAGGCTTGAAGCACGTTTATGCAGGGGTCATTTCCTGCCGGAATGCACTGGAACGGCAGTCCGGCAGTAAGAAGCCACGGGGCGGTCCCCCCCCACACCGCCTTTCCTGGCCCGCCTGCCCGCCCAAGGGAAGGGAAAGAAAGGCATTCTAAACATGCCTGCCCTTTGTCAGGGGGCGTGGCATATGCAAATGAGCTCCTGCACCTCTTTTTCTACGAAATGACCCCTGCGTTTATGTGTGTGCCCCGGGAATGTGTATGGCAAGGCCAGAAAGGAATGCGAGCCGTTTTCCGGAGGTCGTTTGGGGGGGGGGGGAACGGGACGGCTCAACAGTAGAGAAGGCATGGCTTGCTCCCAGGAAGTCCCACCGGGGTCGATCCCCTGCGGTCTCTAGCTCAGCTGGGAGAAAGCTCTGTCTCTGTGTGAGGCCTGGCACTGAGCCCACCTGGTCCAATGGTCTGACGTGGTGTGAGTCACCTTCACACGCCCAGCAGTACAGAGGAGGGCAACCGAGAGGAGGAGGGGGCTTGAGCACCTTCCCCAGGAGGACGCAGTTTAGAAAAAAGGATGACTAAGCGAGGTTTATAAAACAGCGCCTGGGGTGGAGAGAGTTGACAAAGCGACGTTTTTCTCCCTCTCTCAAAATACTGGAACTCAAGGGCATTCAGTGAAGCCGACGGGCAGTAGGTTCAGGACAGACAAAAGGAAATATCACTTTACACAGAGAGTGATTAAAATGTGGGATTCACTGCCGGAGGATATGGCCGTGGATTTTGGATTTTTAGGTGGTGCACAAACACCATACTTGTCCCCCCCCCCTCCACGGGGAGTAGGGGGTGGAGGTTTTGATGTCTGCACACACGCTGCTGCATTTGTGTCGATCGGGAGCTCCAGTCATGGATTTCCTATATCGCGTGCCGTTTGGCCCGCCTGCAGGATGGAGCCGACGCAGACTCCCCCTTAGGGGTGTCTGCGTTGCTCTTGCCGCCCTGTGAGCCGTTCCGTCGTCAGCAACTGACCTGCCCTGCTTATGCTGAGAGCATCGGGGAATCTGGGTAGGCAGAGAAAAAGGAGCCCTACTGGCCTCTTTTCTCTCTTCCTGCATTTCGGGAAAACACACCAGCGTGCTTGAGGGCAGATGGGAGAGTAACCGTTTGCCCAGTTAGAGCCCCCCCCCGCCGGTCTGCAGCCCGCTTGCTTGCGCCCAGGGTAAAAACTGGTGCAGCCGGGTACGCTGCGGAGCTGGCCTCCCCCAGCCTCGGTGTCTCCGTCGCACAGGTGCCTGGCTTCCTGGAGTATTTCGAGTCATCGGGCTCTGTGGGAAATTATACGGTCTGGTAGTTCAAGGATTAACAATCCCCGGGAAGATGACTTGCATAACTTTTCATTCTTGCCCAGGCGACGCAGGCTCTCTCTCTCTCTCTCTCTCTCGCCTTGACGGACGCTTTAAAGAATGCTAATTGAAAACCTTGCCGCGGAGGCTATTAGAAGGCCGCCTGCTCCTGACTGATAGCCGAGTTGCCAGTCGGGCTCCCTGGAAGTGTTTGTCTCCCTTATCTGCGCGGCTGCCAAAAAAAACCCTTGTTTGGACATGTTGCATTTCTCATGCGGCTGTACGTCTCTCTCTCTCTGTCCCCTCCCCACCCACAACCCCCCCTCCTCCCCTTCTCGCAATCAGGCCAATATTCTATTACCGTGGCAACGAGATGATGGCGGTGAGGACTGGGCTGTACAAGGCCCATTACTGGACCTGGAGTAACTCCTGGGAGGAATTCGGCCAGGTAACTGAAAACCTTCCCCCCCCCCTTCCTGTAGCACACTCCTGCGGCAGCATGCCCTCTTCCCCCCACCAGTGACATCCCCAGTCGTCAACAGGCTCCATCTTCGAGTCATTCGAATTCAAGCCACCGTAAACGGTGGGGCAGGGTGGCCCTCTTCAGACCCGCTGCTCACCTGGGGAGGGCCTGCGGCTCAGAGGCAGAACAGCTGCTCGGCATGCAGAAGGTCCCAGGTTCAACCCTCGGCCTCTCCACTTGCAGTCGGTGATGGGAAAGACCACGGCGTCAGACTCGGGAGAGCTGCTGCCAGTCTGCGTAGACAGTATGGACCTTGGTGGACCGAGGGTCTGCTTCACACATTCATGTGCTTGCACTGACAGTTGGAGTTGTACTACCTTCTGATCAGTGTCTCCGCTAAGCTGAGTGTCAAGCCCGCCCTGGGCTCCGGGCGTAGCACCTCCCGTGGCCATGGCGTCCCAAGGCAGGGGAGGTCCGACGGCTCTGGAAGTGGAGGCCTGTTAAAGAAGAGGGGGAGCGTTGGGGCTTCAGATGGGTAGGGGACGGAGTTTAATGGCACTCCGTAGGTCCCTCTGTCGAGTAGCAAAGGGCGGGGTATAAATCCAGTCTCTCTTCTTCCTCTTCTAACTGTGGGGAGTCCTTTTTGCATTTGTGGAGGAACCCACAGAACCGAAGTCTGTTGCAGTCTTACACGTGCAGTCTTACACGTGCAGTGTAAGTTCGGCCTCTCAGATTTCTCTGTTCTCTTGTGTGAATGGACAGGGTGGGCTGCACCTCTTCCGTGGCTACCAAGGAGAAGCTGCCTTCCAAGGAAGCCTGTTGGCTATTACTGATCTGCCCATTGTGGAAAAGTCCCTGATAAGCCTCCAAGGAGTCCCGGCGCCTTCCAGACCCTGGCTGGGATGCTGCTGGTGATGGTTCCGATGGCTGGCAATTTCCCAGGTCTCAGGCAGGGGTTGAGTTCAACCGCACTACCTGAATTCCATTTAAGAAGCCTGTATTGTGCCAGAGAGGGATTGGGCAAGCATTTTTCAGATGCAGGAGACGGTGCTGTACTTTAATCTAGTGCGGAGAACTAGAACCCAGAGTCTGGTCTAGTGACTAGGAGTATAAAGGGGGAAGGCGAAGCATCTTCTAATTCAGCATGACCCATGTAAAAGCCCCTCGATCCTTGTTGGCGCTGGGCGTACAAACGGCAGCCGCAGCCGCAGATCTGATCCCAGCAAAAGTGACACTTTCTCCTCTGCCCCCGAGACTGGAAAACTCTGTGTTTGTTCGAGCATCTTCCGAGGCCCCCCTCAGCTGTCCCTGGGAAGCCTGCGGTACGCAGAATAATATCACCGGAATCAGTTCCCTGCCCTCCTGGCAGAATCGTGAGCCCACTTCACTTTGAAAGGTATAATCAGCCTGCCAGACTCGTGGCGTTACCACTTGCGCAGTGCCTGGGAGTTTAGCGCTTTAGTTAAGAATGAGGAAGGCTCGAGAAGGAAGACGTGTTCTCAGCAGCAGCGTTGTGCTTCCAGGAGCATAAGATAGTTTTGGCAGTGAATCATACTTACCAAGCACCCAGTTCAGTGCTCGGCTCTCCAGAGTCAAAAGCACTGTGAACAGGGCACTGTGCTGGCATTCGTCCCCCCCCCAATATGCGCCGGGGTGGGGTGGGGGCTGCCTGATGTCCAACCCAACTTGATCTTGTGTGCTTTGCTGTGTATTGGGCAGAGCCCCCGCTGCCCTCTTGATGGATATTCTTGGTTCTTTCAAGTCTAAATTTGTCTTACGTCAAGAGGGAGTGGTCCCTGACGGTTCCTGCCGCCCTGCCCCTGCCAGTTTGGTGAAGTGGTTAAGTGCGCAGACTCTAATCTGGGAAAACCGGGCTTGATTCCCCACTTCCTCCACATGCTGCTGCTGGTGTGACCTTGGGTCAGTCACAAGTTCTTTCAGAGCTGTTCTCCCAAGGGCAATTCTCTCAGAGCTCTCTCAGCCCCACCCACCTCACAGGGTGTGGGGAGGGGAAGGGAAAGGAGATTGGAAGCCGCCTTGAGACTCCTTTGGGTAGTGAAGGGCAGGGTATAAATCCAATCTCCTCCTCCTCCTCCTCCTCCTCCTCCTCCTCCCGGCGGACTCTAATCTGGAGAACTGGGTTTGATTCCCCCACTCCTCCACGTGCAACCAGCTGGGTGACCTTGGGTCAGTCACAGTTCTCGGAGAGCTGTTTTCTCAATAGCAGTTCTCAAAAGAGCTCTCTCAGCCCCACCTACCTCACAGGGTGTCAGCCCCACCATCACCCTCCTCCCCCCCCTCCTCCTCCTCCTCTTCTTCTTCTTCTTCTTCTTCTTCTTCTTCTTCTTCTTCTTCTTCTTCTTCTTCTTCTTCTTCTTCTTCTTCTTCTGCCATTCAAAAAAACAGCAAGCTACAGAGACTAGTTTTAGTGATGCACACGTAATCCCCACATTCCACCTCTAGTTGTTTGGTATCTCACGTGTCAGAAGGAAGCACATGTCGCTTAGAGGGACCCCTTCCTCTCTGTGCTGGGCCCTGCGGGGGCACATCCATTGCAAAGGCAGTCTGATCTGTCCTGGCGAGAGACGTCAGGAGTAATGTTTCCTCTAAGCCAGTTTGGTGTAGTGGTTAAGTGCGCGGACTCTAATCTGGGAGAACTGGGGTTGATTCCCCACTCCTCCACTTGTACCTGGCTGGATGACCCTGGGCACTCCTCCACTTGCAGCTGCTGGATGACCTTGGGCAAGCCGTAGTTCTGACAAGAGCTGTCCTTGAAAAAGAGCCGTTTCTGTCAGAGCTCTGTCAGCCCCGCCTACCTCACAGGGTTGTTGTGGGGAGGGGAAGGGAAAGGAGTTTGTAAGCCGCTCTGAGACTCCGTTGGGTAGTGAAGGGCGGGGGATAAATCCAATCTCTTCTTCTTCTTCTTCTTCTTCGATGAGTTAATGTGAGCTAGCTCAGTTTTTTAGCCTCCAGCTCGAAGATTTTTGTCTTCGTTCAGGAAGAATGGCTCTAGAGCAAACTAATTTATGCAGTAGCCAAATCACAGCTTTAATGCCAGGAGCTCACAAAGTAGGATTTTTGCTCTAAGGACTCCACAGCTTAGAGGGAGCCTTGGGGAGCAGAAAAAAAAGGCGGCTGAATGGTGCTTTACTTCTCCCCATCTCCCGTTTTACTTTATGTATAGGTAAAGGTAAAGGTTCCCTTGCTTGAAAGCCAGTCGAATCCGACTCTAGGGTTGCAGTGCTCATCTCCGTTTCAAAGCTGAAGAGCCAGCGCTGTCCGAAGACGTTTCCGTGGTCATGTGGCCAGCATGACTCAACACCAAGGTGCACAGAACGCTGTTACCTTCCCATTGAAGCGGTATCTATTTATCTACTTGCAATTTCTTGCTTTCGAACTGCTAGGTTGGCAGGAGCTGGAACTAGAGACGGGAGCTCACTCCATCATGCGGCACCTGGGTCTCGAACTGCTGAACTACTGACCTTCCACAGCCTGCAGTTCAGCGTCTTAACCACTTGAGCCACCGCAGCTCTACTTTATGTATATGCGCGTGTATTTATTTATCTGGATTTACTTTATCTTCTGCCTTTCTCCCCACTGGGGACCCAGAGCGGCTTACGTCACTCTCCTCTCCTCCATTTTATCCTCACGACAACCCTATGAGGTAGGCCAGGCTGAGAGAGTGTGACTGGCCTAGGGTCACCCAGCCAGCTTCCCTGGCCACGCGTGGGGATCTGAACCTGGGTTTGCCCAGACCCTCGTCCAACTCTTTAATTGCTACACCACGCTGGCTGTCTTTATCCTTCTCTTCTCTCTTCTGTTTTTTTTTTGCCCACCACCTAAATCCAGTCAGAAGCTTTCTTTCAGCGGTTCTTGTCTTGCTTCTGTGGCAGTGGGACTCCGCGTTTGTGGGTCTGGTGTTGGAGCTCATCCTGCCAGCACTGCTGATCCGTGTTCCCTCTAAGTAAGTTCCCTCTAAACTGAATTGGTGTGAGCCAGCTCACAGTTTTTGAGCCTCCGGCTCACACATATTTGTCTCCGCTCAAGAAGGGCGGCTCCAGAGCAAACTAATTTATGCAGTAGCCAAATCGCTCACTCACAACTTTAATGCCAGTAGCTCACAAAGTAGAATTTTGGCTCACAAGACTCCACACCTTAGAGGGAGCATTGCTTCTGATCCTCCTCCTTGGCCATTGCTTCTGCTTCTCTCCCTCCTGTTCTGTCTTGGGGCCCCGTTCCCCAATTCACCGGAGAAAAGGGGGTTCTCCTGGACTGGGGCAGCCTCTCTTCCGCCCCATCCACTAGGTCAACAGGAAGGCAAAGATGAAAAGTCTGATAATGGCGCATTGTTCTGTTCTGCTGGAAGCATTTAACATACACGAGTATGCTCTGTCTCTGTCTCTGTCTCTCTCTCTCACACACACACACACACACACCTCCATTGGAAAGAAGAGCGTAGGCCCCTACATCTGACCTGAGCCTTTTCCTTCCCCGTCTAGGCAGGGAGGCTGTGATAATGGGGGCCGGTGGCTCATTTCCAGGGTTGTCCTCCTGCGAACGGTGGCAGCCGTGCAATTAAGGAATGTTTATTCCTTCCTAAGTCTTTGTTTAACTGCTGGTTGATAAAAGTCAGCAATTACACTGTACATCAGAGGGATGATTAAAAATTCATTTGCTTTCCCGCCGCTGGTGTCGTGTGTGGTTGATGTCATTGAAATTGGAGCACGGAATTAGTGGACAGAACAGTCATTAACAGCACGCAGAGGGTGCAGGGGTTGAAATTTGTTCAAATCCTTCTTCTGGTGTTCAGGCATTAATTACAGCCCTGGCTATCTGTTTGTTTGTTTGTTTGTTTGCTGAATATTGCTGCGCTTTCGATTACAGATACTGGGAAGCATTCCCAAGGTGTAATGGCTACGTATCTCCTTTTCACGGCCTCCAGTTTTCTTATCGATATTATTGATACCGGGTTCGGGAATCACAAAAGCCAGAGTGACTTTGTGCTGGTTTCATTGCAGAACCGGGGCTTTAATGCATACATTTGAAGTGACATTGGAAGAACCAGCTGTCAGCAGAACAGACCCCGAATTTGCCATCCACCGGAGCTTCGGCTAATGAGTGGCGGCTTCCGTCATGGGTAATCGCTGGGCTTCCTCAGTGGCTTGTAACCTGCTGTTTTGATTCTGATGTCTGGCTGTGCTCGGCCCAGGGGAATGCAAGGTCTGCCACTAAACTACTTCTTGGAGCCAGACTGGGCTCCCCAAAGCATTCTCACGTGGGGCTGTCTTGCTCCCAATCCAAAGCTGTGGCGGTAAACTCAGCTTGTCTCTTGTCTGGTGGTCAGTGGGGCTGAACTTGGACCTGCCCTAAACGGACTGAGGTTGGTCAGGTGTGTCTAAACAGTGGTTGGGGTTTTAATTAGCAGCATTTGTTTGTGGGCAGGGCCAGTGGTAAACAGCATGATAAAACGTAGAGGCATCACCCTGCCAACATAAGTCCACATGGTCAAAGCAATGGTATTCCCAGTAGTCATGTATGGCTGCGAGAGTTGGACTATAAGGAAGGCCGAGCACGAAAGAATACATTCGTTTGAACTATGGTGCTGGAGAAGACTCTTGAGAGTCCCTTGGACTGCAAGAAGATCAAATCAGTCAGTCCTAAAAGAAATCAACCCTGACTGTTCCCTGGAAGGCCAGATAATGAAACTGAAGCTCAAATACTTTGGCCACCCAATGAGAAGGGAGCACTCACTGGAGAAGACCCTGATGCTGGGAAAGATTGAAGGTCAAAGAAGACGGGGACGGCAAAGGATGAGAGGGTTAGACAGTGTCATCGAGGCAACGAACATGAAGTTGAGCAAACTTCAGAGGACGGCGGAAGACCGGAAGGCCTGGCGAGATCTTGTCCATGGGATCGCGGAGAGTTGGACTCGACTGTGCGACTGAACAACAACAAAAACAACAAAGGGCCAGTGGGTCTCTCTTTGTTCTTTCCTCTAGGCCAGTGATGAGTGAATCGGTTTCCAGAAAGGGGGTCCCAGCCGTGGCAGACAGCGTCCAGGGCCTCTGTGGCTGCTGCTGAGTTAATGCTCCCAAGACAGGCTGTCGTGTGTGTGGGGGGGGGGTGTGTGCCCTGGTCCACCATCGGCTCAATTATTCCTGGGCTTTTGACTCATGATTTAGGGTTCTCTATCCCTGGCATCAAGAGCCGCTATGGCTCAGAGGTTAAGATGCTGAGCTGCAGACCGGAAGGCCTGTAGTTCGGCAGTTCAAGACCCAAGTGCCGCATGACAGAGTGAGCTCCCGTCTCTGGCCCCAGCTCCTGCCAACCTAGCAGTTCGAAAGCAAGGAATTGCAAGTAGATAAATAGGTACCACTTCGGTGGGAAGGTAACAGCATTCCATGTGCCTCGGCGTTTAGTCATGCCGGCCACATGACCACGGAGACGTCTTCGGACAGCGCTGGCTCTTCGGCTTGGAAACGGAAATGAGCACCGCCCCCTAGAGTCGGATTCGACTGACTTTTGGTGCCTTTTTATCCCTGGCATCATTCTGGTTACTCTTCTGTCCCCATGTGATCAATTCCCCTTGCTTTTGACCATTCACCCTTGACCGTTTTGAGTTTTTGTGCTTCTAAAGGCTGAGAACAGCAGTGAAAGTGTCGGAATGTGGGTTTCCCTGACTGCCTTAAATTCTTGTAGTATCAGCCTATCTTTGGTGGTCTCCAGTGAAGACTTCTGCCCTCTAGATACAGGGAGAAAATTAGCTGGCCTCTTCCTCTCTCCCGAGCTCCCGTTCTCTGATTTGAAATGTCCCATTTCTTGCCAAAGTCTGTTTTCTGGCAAGAGCACTGGGCTGTTTCTCTCTTACTTGGCTGCGAATGCCGGTTCTTTAGCAAGGGCCTGCTTCCCAAAGTGCCGAAAGAAGGAAGAGAAGCCCATGCAACAGAAAACCCGTGTGGCTAAAGAAAACCCATCTGGCTGTGTGGCTTTGCAGCTGTCGGTTGCCCGGAATGGTTGCAGGAGGAGTATTTACTTAGCTGCCACCCAGGGGCTGTAAAAGAGCCATTTATGATTTACGAGTTCTTGTCTATGCGGTTTCAAATCGTAATAACACTCGGGAGCTGATGAATGGGTCACATTGAGCAGAAGCGAAATTTATTGCGCAGAAATGCTGGTAAGTAGTTGCGAGATGTTACCTTTTGGGAGACATATTTATAATCTGGTCCAGAATAGCCTATGCAGACATAACCAAAGTAGGGCCTGCGCTGGAGCAACCGGTGGAGATGTCAGGGGCGTGGGAGGCTCTTGCAGGGCTTTAAAAGGGGAAGGGGCCCTCGGTTATGCATACCCATCTGCCTCCTCAGAGAAGAAGAACAAGAAGAAGAGATTGGATTGATACCCCGCCCTTCAATTGGAGTCTCAGAGCGGCTTACAAACTCCTTTTCCCTTCCCCTCCCCACAACAGACGCCCTGTAAGATGGGTGTAGCTGAGAGAGCTCTTTCAAGAACTGCTCATGAGAAAACAGCTGTGCCAGAACTATGGCTTGCCCAAGGTCATCCAGCAGGTGCGAGTGGAGGAGCGGGGAACCAAACCCGGCTCTCCCAGATGAGAGTCCGCGCACTTAACCACTACACCAAAGTGGCCAGAACCCCCTTCCTTCTCTTACCTGTTGCACCTGGAAAGAGGCACAGCCAGGGGCTAACGTGAACTGTGCTCCACTCACTTTCCCATCATAGATATCAGTGTTCTCTCTAAGCTGAGTTAGTGTGAGCTAGCTCACAGTTTTTTAGCCTCCGGCTCACACATTTTTGTCTTAGCTCAGGAAGGATGGGCTCCAGAGCAGACTAATTTATGCAGTCGCCCAATCGCTCGCTCCCAACTTTAATGCCAGCAGCTCACAAAGTAGGATTTTTGCTCACAAGACTCCACAGCTTAGAGGGAACATTGATAGAGATGTGTCGTGAAAGGGACACATGCTCCGTCCTGGTGCATGACAAGCTCTCCGTGTAGGTGGTCTGTCGTGTCTGAAGCAGACCTGTGCAGCCGCAGGGCAGCGGCGGGGTAGCCCTCCACTTCCCTCTGGATAGAGAACAAAGGTTGAGGAGTGGCCCCTCCTCCGTGCCTCTCTGCTGCCCGTTTCCAGATCTTGGCTGCCTTGGGGGAGGGACACGTGCTGCTGGTTGCCTGTGGGTGGGGGAGGCTGGTAGAAGGGCCAAGACACGGCAGCTCTTCTTGTGCTTTTTCTTGTTGTTGTTCAGTCACACAGTCGAGTCCGGCTCTTTGCGACCCCATGGACCAGATCACGCCAGGCCTTCCGGTCTTCCGCCGTCCTCTGAAGTTGGCTCAACTTCATGTCCGTTGCATCGATGACACTGTCTAACCATCTCATCCTTTGCCGTCCCCGTCTTCTTTGGCCTTCAATCTTTCCCAGCATCAGGGTCTTCTCTAGTGAGTGCTCCCTTCTCATTTGGTGGCCAAAGTATTTGAGCTTCATTTTCATTATCTGGCCTTCCAGGGAACAGTCAGGGTTGATTTCTTTTAGGATTGACTGATTTGATCTTTTTGCAGTCCAAGGGACTCTCAAGAGTCTTCTCCAGCACCATAGTTCAAAAGAATCTATTCTTCGGCGCTCGGCCTTCCTTATAGTCCAACTCTCGCAGCCATACATGACTACTGGGAATACCATTGCTTTGACCATGCGGACTTTTGTTGGCAGGGTGATGTCTCTACTTTTTATCATGCTGTTGAGGTTCGCCATCGCTTTCCTCCCAAGGAGCAGGCGTCTTTTAATTTCATGGCTGCTGTCACAGTCTGCGGTGATTTGGGATCCCAGGAACGTGAAGTCTGTCACAGTTTTCCTAGTAGTCACAGAAGACGAGGGGACGGTCCCTATTTCGTCTCCCCCCTCCAAGCCTGAGAGCCGCTAGCCTGGTTTCCGTCCATGCAGGGTCCCCCCCCCCCACTCCACTCTCAGAAAGATGTGTTTTTCAAATCCCCCGTGTCGGGTGGGCGGCACGTTAGCCGATAACTCCAGCCTCTCTCTGGTGCTGTCAGCTTCGTATCTTGTTAGCTTGCGGTGATTTATTATTTTTTTCATATCATAAAGGCCACTGTGTATTTTTTAAAAGGTTTCTGTGTCTGTGTTTACCCCAAGACCTCTCTTGTTTTAACGTACAAATGCCAGAGTGGGTTTTTCATGCCACGGCTGTCTCCGATTGTCCTTCCCGCAGACGTGAGGCGATCGATCGATGGCACCTTTTCTGCTGGAGGTGTGCGTGGGGGGATGTGCTGTGAAGTCAAGTAGAACCTCGCCAATAATGGCGTGTGTGATTGTACTCCTCTGAGCGTGTGGCTGAGCCATTGATCACTTCTGCTTGAGAGCTGATGGGGGCTTTCTGAGCAGCCCTTCTCCTCCGGCCCCTTCCAGACAGTTAACATGAGAGAGGAGGCTTTTGTTCAACAGAGCCAAAGAGCCTAGCACTGAGCGGGAACAGCAGAGGCAGGAGGATTAGGCAGATCGCTCCGCATCCTGCTTAAGAACAGAAGAACAGCCCTGCTGGATGAGACCGGTGGTCCATCTAGTCCAGCGTCCTGTCTCACACAGTGGCCAGCCAATTCCTCTGGAGGGGGAACAACAGGGCACAGAGGCCGAGGGCTTCCCCTGATGTTGCCTCCTGGCTCTGGGATTCAGAAGTTGACTGCCTCTGAACGTGGAGGTTCCCCTCAGTCACATAGCTAGTAGCCATCGATAGACTTTATCCTCCATGTGTTGGGTGATAGTGAGATATTTAAAAAGTGGTATTTAGCAGAGATAATATAGCCCAGCAGAGCCTGAGTAAAATAATTCAGACTGAGAGTCCATGTGTGATTGAAATATAAAGTTTTTACTAAATTCTAGCATGGGGAAGGTTTACTGGGATGAAAATAACAACAGAGCTAAATTGGCTACATCCTTACACTACAAAGACAAAACTAGAAGAGAGCAATTATGGTTACTCTTACTTCTTCTTGATAACAGCAAACAAAGACGGGAAGAGGAGCCATAAAATGCTAAAACACTTTGACACTTTTGTCCCAATCAAACTCCTAGATCAGGGAGAAAATTCCCCGGGCAATCCACATCTAAAGAACATTGGTTACATGAGAAACATGTGACTTCCTGTGAGTAACATAAACAAACATTTAACCCCAGATATACTGAGTGTTTTCAACTTGTAATACCCAACACCATGTATCTATCTAATCCCCCTTTAAAGCTGCTTATTCATGCATCCTGTGGCACTGAATTCCACATTGTAATCACTCTCTGTGTAAAGCAGTATTTCCTTTTGCCCCTCCTGAACCTACTGCCCATCAGCGAAAATTGGATGCCCTTGAGTTCTAGTCTTTCGGGAGAGTGAGAAAAATTCCTCTTCGTCCCCTCTCTCCACCCCATCTAGAATTTTCTAAACCTCTATCGTGTCCCCCCTCAGCTGTCTCTTTTCTAAACTGGGAAGTCCCAAAGACTCTTCATCCTTTCCCCACGGGGAAGGCGCTCCGACCCCCTAAATCATCTTCGTTGCCCTCCTCTGTACTGCCGTGTCCTTTACGGGCATTCTGTGCACCAGAAACGTAGACAGTATTCCAAATGAGGCCGCACCATAGATCTGTACAGGGGCATTGCAATATCAGCTGTTTTAGTCTCAATCCATTTCCCAATAATCCCTAACATAGATTTGCCTCTTTCACTGCCGCGGCATACTTTCATTGAGCCATCCACCGTGACCCCAAGATCTCTTTCTTTCTCGGTCTCAGCAAGTTCAGATCCTCCGTTAGCCGATGCTTGAAGCTGGGATTTCTTGTCACAGTGTGCATCGCATCCAGAAGCTTCGGCTGTGCGAGGCTGCAAACCCACCTCCCTTCCAGTGCAGCGAGTGTCGCTGGCAAGCCAGGATTGCTGCCGCACCGGGGATTCCTGGCTCGGGCCACCTGCTTTCCTCACAGTTCTGCTTTCCAGTAGCTCCGTCCCTTTGTCGTGCTCCGTTCTGTGCATCGGAATGAGGGTGCCTTGGGGAGAGGACGGGGGTCCCTGCGTCGCCCGGGCAGATACCTTTATCCGCAGTCGCTTCTCAGGTCAGAACCATCTGGGACAGGCGCCCAGATGATGGATTGCCAGAGGCCATTTGTTAACACACCCGGTGGTTCCGCCGCTTGGCGGAGAGCCCAACTGGCAACTGCCTGCTGTTTTGCCTCCTGTTTATACTGACTGAGCATCTGTGGCCCGTTTGCTTTGGAAATTGATGCACGGGCAGGGCAGCCGTAGAGCAGCATGGCCAAGGTCAGGGCTATGGCAAAGGCACTGCTCAGGACCGCAGGCCAGGGGGCAGCCGTGCAGCTTTCGACCCCTAAGAAACCCAGGGGCCTTCTTTGGAGAGTCCCACTGCGTCACCTTCTGAATGGAGAGGTGCTCGCTCTGGGAAAGTCTGGAAACGCCAGCATAGAAGGTGAAATGTGTGTGCGTAGAGTCCCATCAACTCAGGGCTGACTCACAGGCCAGTGAGAAGCAGAACTGGTTGGCCGTGACCTTCCTCTGCAGAGTCTTCCTTGGTGGTCTCCCTTCCCAGTGCTGACCCTGTTTAGCTTCCAAGATCTGACCAGATCAGGCCAGTCTGGTGTAGTGGTTGAGTGCGCGGACTCTAATCTGGGAGAACCGGGTTTGATTCCGCACTCCTCCACTTGCACCTGCTGGATGACCTTGGGCAAGCCACAGTTCTGTCAGAACTGTTCACTCAAGAGCAGTTTCTGTCAGAGCTCTCTCAGCCCCACCTACCTCACAGGGTGTCTATTGTGGGAAGGGGAAGGGAAAAAGAGTTTGTAAGCTGCTGTGAGACTCCGAGTGAAGGGCGGGGTATAAATCCAATCTCCTCCTCCTCCTCCTTCTCCTCCTCCTCTTCTTCATCTTCTTCCCTGCCACTTTCCCTCTCAGAGCATGACACAGGCAATTAAAAACAGGCTGCCGTTCGACTTGTCATTGGGAGGGGGCTCCGCTGACAGCAGTGAGGGAGAAAGCGCTCTTTGTCTGGAACCAGCGCAGGTACCTTGGCCCCTCCCTGGCAGGAGCAAGGGGCCAGTCTTTATTTGATGTAACATGCCAGACTCTCTTGCTCGCCTTTGGCTTCCCCGGTCAGAGACCTAGCTGGCTTCGTCCGACAAGCCAGCAATGCTCCCTCTAAGCTGCGGAGTCTTGTGAGCAAAAATTCTACTTTGTGAGCTACTGGCCTTAAAGTGGTGAGTGAGAGATTTGGCAACTGCATGAATCAGTTTGCTCTGGAGCCCTCCTTCCTGAGCTAGGACAAAAAATGTGTGAGCCGGAGGCTAAAAAACTGTGAGCTAGCTCACACTCATTTAGCTTAGGGGGAACACTGCAAGTAAGGTGACATGCGAGATCCACTGCACGTATACAGCTGGATTCGAGTCTGGGAGCACCTTAGAGACTGACAAGATTTGGGGGGGGGGCACAGGCTTTTGGGAGTCGAAGCTCCCTTTGTCAGATGAAAGCTAGAGAGTAGGCGCCTACCTCAGACTGGAACATTTGCACAAGAGAGATTAGTGGGCTCTTCATTAAATCACCTTTTCGATTGGTATGCAGATGACAGTGTCTACGTTACTCTTTGTCTCTGACTCGCTGTTGCCTTTTTATTCCCCCCCCCCAATCTGAAATTCCTCTTTGCACAGTTGCCGGCCTTGCTGCCGGGAAGCCCAGGAGGTGAAAGGGCCAAGCACTTTAGCATCCCGCTTACGAGCCACGCTGGGGTGTCTGTGGCACCTTATCTGGGCTCTCTCTCTTTCTCTCGCCCTCTCTCTTTATTTTTCCGGCCGCTGATTTGGAAATCTGTAGCTCTGTGCAGGTAAATGGGATTTCATGGGCTTCTAACCTTTCTTGCTTTATTGAAAAGCAGAATATTAACTGCTCCACTGACCAGCCTGTCCATTAAAGACACACGGGATATTTATAGAAAATTGTTTGCCAATCAAATCCCCTCCTGCGTCTGCGTAGAGCCTTTCGGCTTAGTGCTCCTTCTATGTGCAAACAGCCCAGCTGTGCCCCTCCCCTCCCCCCCCATTTAAAAGCAATAGCTGTGAGCTGGCCTTCGTGGTCTGTGGAGCCTGGCAAAGAGGAGGGCGGCTGGCAACCTGGTCAAAGGCCCTGCATTGCCCAGGTGTAGCTGCAGGGCCCTCTCTTGTACCAGTGCTAGGATGGCAGTGAATCCCACGAGTTAATCACTCTTTGGGTGAAGAAGGACTTCCTTTTATCTGTTCTAACCTGACCACTCAGCAATTTCATTGAGTGTGACTTCAGGAACCATCTATTCCAACCCCCTGCACAATGCAGGAGATTCACAACTGCCTCCCACCCACCACCATTCCGCCTATGACCCCTGCTCTATGCCCAGAGGAAGGCAAAAGACCTCCAGGGTCCCTGGCCAATCTGGCTAGGAGGAAAATTCCTTCCTGTTCCCAGAATGGCAGTCAGCATTACCCTGGGCATGAGCGTGTCATTTGGGGTGGTCCAAAGATTGGTTTGGGGTGCAGCCTGGCCCCAGTTCCTGCCTGCGTGATTGTCCTGGGGGCACTACACTTTGGAGCAGTTGGCACAAGAACCATGCTTTGGACCAGGAAACAGGATATATCCTCTTGAAGGGGAGAGTCCTGTGAACCTGAGGGCATATGATACGTGGTGGTCCAGTGTTGGGTGATAGTGAGATATTGAAAAAATGGTATTTAGCAGAGATAATATAGCCCAGCAGTGCCAGAGTAAAATAATTCAGACTGAGAGTCCATGTGTGATTGAAATATAAAGTTTTTCCTAAATTCTAGCATGGGGAAGGGTAACTGGGATGAAAATAACAACAGAGCTAATCGGCTACATCCTTACACTACAAAGACAAAACTAGAAGAGAGCAGTTATGGCTACTCTTACTTCTTCAGAACAGCAAACAAAGACAGGAAGAGGAGCCATAAAATGCTAAAACACTTTGACACTTTCGTCCCAATCAAACTCCTAGATCAGGGAGAAAATTCCCAGCTTCCTACATCTAAAGAACATTGGTTACATGAGAAACATGTGACTTCCTGTGAGTAACAGAAACAAACATTTATCCCCAGATATACTGAGTGCTTTCAACTTGTAATACCCAACATCCAGACCTTATTTTGAGGTTCAGAGCTTTCAAACTCTCCCCAGTGTTTTTGGATGAATTCATGAATAAGACATGAATAAGGAACCAACTTCAGCCTCCCCCGAGCATGTAAAAAAAAGAAGAGAAGAGATTGGATTTATACTCCGCCCTTCACTACCCAAGGGAGTCTCAGAGCAGCTTACAAACTCCTTTCCCTTCCTCTCCCCACAACAGACACCCTGTGAGGTAGGCGGGGCTGAGAGAGCACTGACAGAAACTGCTCTTTTTCGAGAACAGCTCTTATCAGAGCTACGGCTTGCCCAGGGTCATCCAGCAGCTGCAAGTGGAGGAGTGGGGAATCAAACCCGGTTCTCCCAGATTAGAGTCCGCACACTTAACCACGACACCAAACTGGCCACGAGAGCCGAGCACTGGCTCATCCCTTCCTGCCCTCCCTCTCAGGATCTGTCTAAGTCCACAGAATCAGCATTGCTGTCAGATGGGCATCTGGGCTCTCCTTTAAAACGAATATGTTTTAGTGATGACGGAGGGGTAAGCAGGCCCTCTTGACCTGAGGCTCCTCATTGGTTGGTACCTTGCTGTATGCTTTGAAATGCCTCCAACTGGAGGACGTGACAGTTCTCCGTTCAGAACAGAATGGACATTTCCAGACCCGGCACAGTTGTTCCAAACCGGGTAACAGGACCAGGTTATGCCGATATTTGCAAAGGCTGCCATTCCAATGTATGGAGAAAGAACATGTGCATTTAGACACTGCCGAGATGTGGGGAATCCTCTTGCTGGACAGCTGTTCTTCTGCCGGGGGAATTAGCAGGTTCCGACAGGTGCTTCCCTCCTGCTTTTTAGGATCTGGCCTTTCTCGGCTTTGTGGAATTTGCTTCGATCGTCACAAGGGTGTGGCCGGCCAGTCAGAACTTGTGGATGAAGCTCTCCGAACCGCCTCCAGTTTGCAGTCACAGCAGCTAACAGACGATCCTTTTCATATGCATAACCATAGTGATTAAATGGCCTCCACTTTTTGGAATGAATGTTTTATGAAGATGAGATTTGATTATTTTTTTTTAAATCACGCAGATAGAGAGCTGACTGTCTCTCAGCACTGACTCCAGCAGTGCCGTGATGTGCAACTGTGCATGTTTGTGTGTTCAACAGAAGGTTGCAAATTCCTCAGAAACCCCTCCATGGCTGTGCATTATATGATGTTCATTGAAGGCTTGGGTGGTTGAGATGGTTTCTTTAGAGCCAGGCCTGTCATGTCTGAGAGCATGTGACTGTCCAGTCACTTTACTTATCAGGATGCATATCGCTTTGCACAGCACTTGAGAAGCACACGGTCTAAAAATGCCCCAGGAGAGACGACAAAGGAACTGGACAGAGCTAGAGGTGGCAGACAGGGAGTAGAATCTGGGTGCCTTCCAGTTCCCCAGGCTTAAGATCAGTTTGGGTAGGGGTGGGGAACAAAAGGTTACACCAAAGGCTTTTGAGGAGGCACCCGAAGGAAGTGAGAGAGGCGGCACGGTGCACGGCATCCCTTTCTGGAAGTGAGAGAGGTTGCTCTGGGATTGGGCCTTGAGCGGCGGCACCGTTCCCTTGGCTCAAACCAAGCAGATGTCTGGCTGCAGCTAGCAGGAGTATAGGTTTTTCTTTTGCAATGTGATTGGTGCAGATTTTACACAATATTTGGCAGGGCTTTGCTGTGCATGCGCTGAGTGTGGTGAGAAGACACATGCCAGTAAGCACGTGTGGGAATGGGCGGAGGGGGCCACGATTGCCGGGGGCCCGCGGAGCAGAGGTTTACAAATGTCTGGGCCTAAATGAGCTAATCCATGGGGGGTGGGGGGGAAGCAGTTTTGTATGTCATTGACTGGATGAGGAAGGGGCAGAAGCTCCCTTATTTGCCTATTGCCTTGCGTAGTATCATAATTCCCCATAGTTATTAATAATTTGAGGCAATTTGGCTAACACAAGGTCATCCAGCAGCTGCAAGTGGAGGAGTGGGGAATCAAACGCGGTTCTCTCAGATTAGAGTCCGCGCACTTAACCTCTACACCAAACTGGCAAGTGGGAGGCACTGCATTCAGTGGGCCCTCGGAGCAGAGGTTTACAAATGTCTCTGCCTAAATGAGCTAATCCATGGGGGGGTGGGAGAAGCCGCTTTCTTTGTCATTGACTGGATGAGGAAGGGGCACGTTCCTTCCTTATCTCGATCAGTTGCATCTCCAGCGTCAGACAAGCCCCATCTATCCAGTCTCTTCCAGTGGAAGTATACGCAGCATCTGCAAGCGCCTCTTGTCCAAGCAACATCCAGGTTCTCCAGCTGCATTCCTTGTACAGCTTTGGCCTCTTGGCCCCTGGGACAGGTCTGCAAGCTCATGATGCATTCACTGTGCTGCAGCTAAGCTAAGGTTTGGATCTGTTCCGTGCCTGGATGGGATACCAACCTGGGAAGCCTCCTTTTTTTTTTGCCACCTGGAGTTTGTTGGAAGAAAGGCAAGGACAGAAATATAATTAAGGTTAGGAAGTGCAAACTGGGGACATGCGAGGAACCATGAAAGAGAGAGAGATAAAGAACACAATCTGGAAATCTCTTCCCTTAAAATCCCCCCCCTCCCCAATTCTCTAAGCTTGCAGAGATTTTAAGCAGGCTGGTTTCTTTTCCTCCCCCCCCCCCATTTCCCTCAAACTGATTCTCAGTTGCTCTCACCGTTCTGTCTTTTCTGAAGTATTTTCAGCCCCCAGCTTTTGGTTGCTTCCACAGGGAGACGCTTCCCTATCGGCCATCATTGTCACTGATCTTTGCAAATTATTTTCCTCTTTCCAACGCAGGGCATTGATTTTTGCCCCGGGCAGAATGTTTCCGGAGTAACCACCCACACTCAAGAAGAGCACACCCAGCTCCCGCTGTTGTTCCACTTGGGAAGGGACCCTGGAGAAAAATACCCAATAAGGTGAGAAAGGTGCATTGTTAGAAATGGTCCTGGAGGTGAGTGCTTATCTCACAAAGAGAGTTAACTGCAGAGGCCTTTTGTAGTGGCTTGGACTTCCTTGGCTGGAGTGACTGCAAGATCTTGAGCATCACAAAGCGGGTCTGATTAACAGTGTAGATGTTCTGAATAAACCGGGGTCCTGGGAAGCTCAGAATAAAAGTGGGAACGGAGGCATGCCTGATTGAAAAAGCTGCAGAGGTACTGTCAAGCCAAAATGCCCCTGAACGGGCTTTTCATGGCTGCAGATGGAGGGGGTTGCCTCAGTCGGTGGACTTTTGTCACCTTCAGGAAGATAGAGTAGGAGACGGATCTGGCCCACTGTGAAATTCTGCGCAGGTCCCGAGGGGCATGGGGCAAGAACAGAACATAAGAACATCAGAGAAGCCAATGCTGGATCAGGCCAATGGCCCGTCTAGTCCAACACTCTGAGTCACACAGTGGCCAGAAATACCAGTGCCATCAGGAGGTCCAGCAGTGGGGCCAGGACACTAGGAGCCCTCCCACTGTTGCCCCACCAAGCACCAAGAATACGGAGCATCCCTTGCCCCAGACTGAGAGTTCCTATGTATCCCTGGTGGCTAATAGCCACTGATGGACCTCTGCTCCGTATGTTTATCCAATTCCGTCTTGAAGCTGTCCATGCTTGTAGCCGCTGCCACCTCCTGTGGCAGTGAATTCCATGTGTTAAGCACCCAGGGCACTGGGTGTGATCCCTTTACGGCCAGGAGGTCCTGGATTTCCTGCAGGATAGATCTTCAGTGGAGACCGCTATCTCTGTTTCCGGGCGCTTGGCGAGGGGGAAGGGAAGGTCCTTGCCATTGCGCATAAGAAGGCTCTTAACCGTGCTGGAGTTCTGCACGCTCGTAGGCTGCATTTGTTAAGTCCCGTGTCTTCTAGTGCGGGCTCTTGTGGTGATGGAGGGTTAGGGTCCATTTGTTTTCAACCCCGGCACTTGGGATCCGTGTTGAGGAGCTCACACCCCGCAGGGCCTCCCCGTCCTCGGTGTCTAATCGTCCCCTTTGAAAAACGCCTTTTCCAGCTTGAGCGGCGCCCCATCTGCAGTCATCTTTCATCTGGTTCCCTTCCTTTCTGAACGCACACAAGCTGTTGCCGTGATTGAATTTTATGGCAAGATTATGACACAATTATGGGAAACGGCAGTGTTTTTAATATGCAGGCCTTAATAGAAAGCCCCCTACCCCCCAAAAAAACCCTTTTAAAACAATAAACCAAACAAAAAGTCCTTTGCGAAGCTCGGTGATGTTTCTATCCCCCTCGCATCTCTGGTCACACCGGAAACCTCCTGGAAAGCAGCACTCCTCTCCTACGTGGTAATTAAATTATCCTCATTTGCGGCGATGTTCCTAGTGTGGCTGGTGCATATTTTGATTTAGCTTAATTATCCCCCTTGGCAGCCTGCCTGTTGGGAGTCCCCACATTACTGCTTCTCGGAGGGAGAGGGAGCCGTTTTTCGCCCAGAGATCATTTAGACCAGAGATGGATCCCAGCAAGAGCCGGGATGGCTTGCCAGTGCAGGAATGAAGGGGGGCTGGGCGGCGGTTCCGCCCACCAAACACGGAGAGGGACGCGGCTGTCGGTCGGAGCTCGTGGCCGCCTCCGCTTCTCCCTGACCTTCCACTGATGCTGGGTCCTCCCTTCTTGCTGCCTTGTCCGGGGCACACAAAAGTGCTGCTCAGGAGAGGGTATGATCCCTTCACAGCAGGGGGCTTGAGGGTGGTTGAGAGTGTCATAGAATCCTAGAATCACAGAGTTCGAAGGGGCCACACAGACCCTCTAGTCCAACCCCCTGCCCAATGCAGGACCAGCCTAAAGCATCCCTGACAAATAATCCTCCAGCCTCTTCTTGAAAGCTGCCGGTGAAGGAGAGCTCACCACCTCCCCAGGCAGCTGATTCCACCTTTTTGAACCACTCTGTGAAAAAGGTTTTCCTAATATCCAGCCGATGCCTTTCTGCATATGATTTAAACCCGTTGCTTTGGGTCCTGTCCTCTGCTGCCAACTGGAACAGCTCCTTTTGGAGAGAGCCAGTTTGGTGTCATGGTTCAGTGCGCGGACTCTAATCTGGGAGAACCGGGTTTGATTCCCCACTCCTCCACTTGCACTTGGCTGGATGACCTTGGGCAAGCCATAGTTCTGTTAGAGCTGTTCTCTCAAGGACAGTTCTGGAAAGAGCTCTCTCAGCCCCACCTACCTCACAGGGTGTCTGTCTGTTGTGGGGAGGGGAAGGGAAAGGCGTTTGTAAGCCGCTCTGAGACTCCGAGTGAAGGGCAGGGTATAAATCCAATCTCCTCCTCCTCGTCCTCCTCTAAATGGCATCCTTTCAGATATTTAAAGAGAGCAACCATGTCCCCCCTCAATCTCCTCTTCTCCAAACTAAACATTCCCAGGGCCCTTAGCCTTCCCTCGTAGGGCTCAGTCTCCAGACCCCTGATCATCCTCGTTGCTCTCTTCTGCGC
>NW_015169853.1:225087-243737 GCF_001447785.1 Gekko japonicus | reverse complement strand
GGGAAAGAGGCGCCCAGAGGACAAGTCGATACAAGAACCAGGGTGAAAGGAAGAGCACGAGCTCAAATGAGAGGGAAATGGGAGAGCTTGAACAACAGAGACCCCTGCAAGATCTTCCCGTGTGAGCGAGACAGCGAGGAGGAAGAAAGCGCGCTGGAATGGAGAGATGGGAAGTTGAGCGTCTTAGCACAAGACTCCTGTTACTTTAAGCGGGGAAAGGGGTTGATTGTGAATAAAGAGGAGAGATGCGCGCAGCCGGGGAGGAAACGATTAGGAAGAAACGAGGACTGGGTATCAGCTGTGAGGTAACACTGACCCAGGCGTTTCTTCCTGATAAATAGAGAAGACCCCATTGGAGTCGCTCTCTTGGAAGTTCTGAGGTTAGAGCAGCATCATACCTCCCTTTCGCTCAACCGACTGGTCCCGTGAAGGGAGTTCATGGCACTTCCACGTCGGGGACATCTGGCCTCGCTGCAGATCAAGGGAGCGTGCACGTGGGATTGGGGATTGCCCTGAGGAGGGTACGGCGAACCATTGCCAAATATCATGGAGGCTGCTCTAGGGGGACAGGGTGGCTTACTAGCTGCGGAATCCCTGGGGGGTCTCACAGGGCAGGAGCCTGGATGGGCATTGGAGCCTCCCCCCCCCCCACGGAGGCAGGGGGAGCTTGGCTCCTGCAGCATTTGCACGTGTCTGCCGCTCCTGCTCCTGCTCCAAGCAAAGCAAAGCATCGTAATACAGTAAAGCAGCTCCGACATGTCATTAATCCACAATTCATCTTTGTAAAGATTAAACAGCCGCCCAACAAGAATAACATCCCTGTTAGCAGCACGGCGGGTGACTCCCCTGCCCCTCTGGGGCCGTCCAAGCCGTCTCCTTCTGCGTCCAAAGCTTCCTTGTCCTGTGAGTCAGGCCTTTGGTCTGTCTGTCCCACTCTTGCCTAACCCGACTGGCAGAGAAGCTTCTTTTGCTGGCTATTGAGCCGAGGACCTTCTGCACGCCAAGGAGTGCTGTGCCACTGAGCTGTGGCCCCTCTGTTTTGGAAAGGAGCCTCTCCCGTTAAAGGAGCTCAAGTCTCCAGGCCGGGAAAGAGCCTGAGGCCTTGGAGACAGACCGTCCAGGCACAAGGCAGCTTCTGGGTCAAATAGGGCCTAAGAGAGGAGCAGCCATCTCTCCAAGGGCTGAGAAAGGGAGAGAAACGAACATCTATTTTATTTATTTTAATTTTAGGTATTTAATTTCTATCCTGCCCTCCCTGCCAAGACAGGCTCAGGGTGGCTTACAAGATATATATGTATTAAAACATCAAAATGTGTTAAAACATAAAAAAAATTACATAAAACCACAGCATATAAAATCATAATTGCTAGTAGACATGGTGAGCGATGCCGGTATTCTTTCGGCATCCAAAAGGATTTTTGGAGAGGGACCACAGATAGCATCATGGCAGAGCACACACTTTCCATGTTCAGTGCGCAGGCCCTGGTGTCTCCACTTAAACAAAATTTTGATTGCGTGACTGGTGAAGACCTTGGGCGCTCTATCCCTGCGAGTTGACATAGCCAGCACTGGGTTCGATGGCTCACTGTAGGTCACCTTTGTATATGAGAGGAATTGCAGAGAGGAACAGAGCTTGCCTTGATGCGGAGGCAGCGTAATACGTTTGTGTAAAGAGAATGTTAGCTGCACCGCTAAGTGGAATCACTGTGCTTTTGCCTGGCTTTTGCGGCTGTTCCCCCTTGTTTGCTCCCTTCCGGTATCCTGCTGGTGTTTCTTTTCCCCGCAGCCAAGCTTGCCGTCCAAATGGATGTGGTGCCGGAGTTCAGGTCTGGCTCTTCTCTGGAGACCCATCATCATTGACTCCTTCCATGCATGATCAATGCTGTGCCTGGCTTCCCTTTCCTGCACAGGAAGGACGGCAGAGGCTTTGGCGCGTCTGGGCTGCCTCTGTTTCCAGTGGGAGGGTGGTCTGGTTCCAGATCCATCCACGGGAGTTGGCTGGCACTGTAGCTAAGCTACATATCAGAGCACCCTCCTGGGTCCTGGCCCCGTTCTCTCATAGTCTTGTGAAAGGTGTGAGAGGCGCATTCAGAAGTTCCACATACGACAGTGATGTTTGGCTGCCTTCTGTGCTGCTTCAATGCTGTAGAGTAGCGGGGTCAGCATTTGGCCGTTCAGAGCCCCAGCTGGCTGCCAAGGGCGCCCCAAGCCCACTGCCCCATCCCAGCAACTATAAACCAGACAGAGCCGTGTAACAAAGGACGCTACAACTATAGCAGTCATGCAAAAACTCTACAATACACAGCAATAAAACCTCTATAATACACAGTTCCTGGCAGCACCAGCAGATGAAAGATGTGTAAGTGAGTTACAACTAAACAATAGGACTGGTTGCCTGTTAGTGGAAAGTTTTTTGGAAACTGTGTTCTTGTGAATTACTTCAGAAGTAGATGCTATTAATCTTATGCAGAAACAGTATTAGTCACTACTGAGGAAGTTCAACGAAACGAAGTTTATAATATCCGGATCCTTCATTCCCATTTATGACTTATCTACATGCATTCTGAAGACTTCCCATGGAATTTGTACTTATTGACCACCGTGTGACAGAGTGTTGGACTGGATGGGCCATCGGCCTGATCCAACACTGGCTTCTCTTCTGTTCTTATGTTCTCATTATATGTAAACTGTACCTGTAGGGACTTTATTTATTTATTTATTTATTTATTCGACTTATATCCTCTGCCCTCCCTGCCGAGGCAGGCTCAGGGCGGCTTACATAAAAGGCATAAGAATATAAAATACATAGAGCAACACATAAAACAATTTATCATACAGTTATAGCAGACATAAAGTCTTTGTAGTCTTTATTATCTTTATAATTTGTATTTGCTGTGTATTATAGAATTTTTGCATGACTGCTATAGTTGTAGCATCCTTTGTTACAGAGCTCTGTCTGGTTTATTGTTCCTTGCTGTGTAGTCCCCTACTGTATATCCATCCCAGCAACTGGCAGCACCAGCCCAGGCATTTCCCAGAGTGTCACAGCCTCTTACTTGGAGATTTCTGAGGGGTGATTGCACCAAAAGCCCTCCAAAGTCAACTTCTCCGGTGAGCAAAAGCCTTTGTGAATCAGCCAGGAACGGCAGCGTTTAGCCCAAGCGCCCGCATCTGAGTTCTGTCTTCCGTCTCCTTGCAGAGGGTCCCGCAGTGGCTGTTGTCTTTTCAGCTGCAGCCCAAGAGCCCAAAAGGCTTCCCGTTTCCTGCCCCGAGGGCAGCACCAGTTGCTTTAGCGCACCTTGAGAGGGAGGGTGCAGAAATGGCCTCCCTTCTCCTGGGCTGGCACAGCTGCCCGCTCTTGCCCTCTGTCCAGAAGAACGGCTTGCTCTTGAGATATTCCCAGGGGGGTTGGGCAGTGTGCCAGGCTGTGCTGGCATATCACGCAGGAACCAACGGTAGGGCGGATGAGAGGACGTCTTTATAGAGAAGCCGAACCTGAATCGCTGTGAATCCGAAGGTCTAGTAGGGGGGCAGGGAGCGGCTTCTCTAGCACAGACTCCTCTGTGATGAGGCCCTGCCTCGGCTGTTTTGCCTCACCCTGACTCGGGAGCCCAGCACGGCAGCCGCGGGCCGGACAACCCTTTTTTTTAAGAGCGGCACCAACTGGCTCTGCCGTCATTTGGTGGCACAACGGGCATATGGTGAGAGAGAGGGTGAAGCAGTTCTGGCTCCTCAGCACTTGAGCCTGGCAACCACGGACGTCCCTGCGAGCCCTGGAAACAAACATGAAGGCCCCAAGGATGGAGACCCTAACAGCCGAGGGAGGAAGGCAGCGTCTGAGTGCCGGCGCCTTCCTCCCAACCCCGAGCTGGGCTCTCGCTGCAGGCCACGGTGGGATTAACAGTGGAGCGAGCGAGTGAGCGACATACGGCTTGGCTGGGAGCGGGAGGGCGAGGAGAACAGATTGCCGGAGCACAATTACACTAAATGAACTAAACACCCGCCACACCTGTGCCTGGGACCTGGCGCCTCCCAGCCATCCCTGATTGGCTCTCCGGGGACTTCCTGGAGGTAAAGTGTCAATTAGTGTAACGACCCCGGACGCTGTCCACTCTGCTCCTTCATCCGGAGCGTGGAATAATTCCTGGCACACAGGGGGAATCTCTCCGAGCCGGCTCCTCGCCACGCCACCTGCTCACCCTGGCGCGCTCTCCCCTCTCATTCTTCCACTTGCAATTCCCACCTTCCCTTCGGCAGGCTCGGAGAGACGGAATACAAATCTGGGGCAGCCGGAGGGCAGCGCGGGCTGTCGGCTTCCTTGGGTGACGGCGTCCCCAAACACCTGTGCACGTATTGCCTGAACCCCGGGATGAAGGCGGCTGCCGGTTCTGGTCGTCTGTTCCTCCCCCCTCCCCCTTTCTGGAGGGGAGATGGGCAGGATTCCAGGGTCGGAAGCCCTTTGCTTTGCAGAGCAGGTACACCTGTACAGCACCCGCAGTCCCCAACGGAGCCCCTCGTGGCTTCCGGTGGTGGCCAACAGGGAGGGCTGCAGGAGCAGCCGAGAGTTCTGGGGTTGGTGGTGCTGGTTCTCTAAGCGTTGGGGAGCCCTTTGCCCTTCCCAGTGACTTTTCCTAGGAGGGCGCTCTTGTGCCAAGCCTGAACTGATTGAGGTTTATAAGATTATGCATGGGATAGAGCAGGTAGAGAGAGAGGTACTTTTCTCCCTTTCTCACAATACAAGAACTCCTTGTGGGCACTCCATGAAATTGCTGAGCGGTCGGGTTAGAACGGATAAAAGGAAGCACTTCTTCACCCAAAGATTGATTAACACGTGGAATTCACTGCCACAGGAGGTGGTGGTGGCTACAAGCACGGACGGCTTCAAGAGGGAATTAGAGAAGCATATGGAGCAGAGGTCCATCAGTGGCTATTAGCCACAAGGTATAGATAGGGACTCTGGGGCAAGTGCTGCTCTTGTCTTCTTGGTGCTTGGGGGGGTCAACAGTGGGAGGACTTCTGGTGTCCTGGCCCCACTGCTGGACCTCCTGATGGCACCTGGTGTTTTTGGCCACTGTGTGACTGTTGGCTTGGATGGGCCATTGGCTTGATCCAACATTGGCTTCTCTTATGTTCTTATGAACTCTAGGCATCGACCACATGAGTGTTCCCTAGAAGCCTTGAGCTTGCAAAGAGCCCTGGGGGCTGGTTCCAGGCTCCATCGGCCAGTTCCAGAGACTCTCTTAAGCTCCAGCCCGGCTGGTGGGGGGTAGGGTCAGCGCTGCTCTTCTGTGTCGGCCCTTGAGACGTGGCTCGCCTTCCGATGGTCCTTTCGTTCATGTCCTTGCAATAACCTTGTCAAGTACGTCGCTGCTCACAGCGGTCTTCCAATGAGCCCTGGTTCGTTCCCCCTACGTATTAGGAAGCGGGGCAGGGGGAGGTGTGCATGTGAGGATACAAATGGGCAGAAAGACAAGTACCCGCCGCTGCGCTTTCTCCTCTTGATTGCCCCCCCCCAAGGGGCAGCTGTGCATTAAAAGAAGGTAGCGGCAAAAAATGGCATCACCAGGCGTTATGTACAACAGTGGGAGGGCTTCTACTGTCCTGGCCCCACTGGTGGACCTCCTGATGGCACCTGGTATTTTTGGCCACTGTGTGACAGAGTGTTCGCCTGGATGGGCCATTGGCCTGATCCAACCTTGGCTTCTCTTATGTTTTTATGAACTCTAGGCATTGACCACATGAGTGTTCCCTAGAAGCATTTGAGCTTGCAAAGAGCCCTGGGGGCTGGTTCCAGGCTCCATCGACCGGTTCCAGAGAGTCTCTTAAGCTCCAGCCCGGCTGGTGGGGGGTAGGGTCAGCGCTGCTCTTCCGTGTCGGCCCTTGAGACGTGGCTCGCCTTCCGATGGTCCTTTCGCTCATGTCCTTGCAATAACCTTGTCAAGTACGTCGCTGCCCACAGCGGTCTTCCAACGAGCCCTGGTTCGTTCCCCCTGCGTGTTAGGAAGCGGGGCAGGGGGAGGTGTGGATGTGAGGATACAAATGGGCAGAAGGACAAGTACCCGCCACTGCGCTTTCTCCTCTTGATTGCCTCCCCCCCAAGGGGCAGCTGTGCATTAAAAGAAGTGGCAAAAAATGGCATCACCAGGCGTTATGTATAGCTGGGCCTCAGATGAGATTCTGGGTGCCAGGTTCATTGGTGCGGGGGGGGGCGCAGTTTGATGGGGCAGTTTGATTTCTGGCCTTGGCCACGAAAACGGCTTAGCCCCTGACCACGGGGGGTGGTGAGTGGGCCTGTGAACTTGCCTGCAGCACCAGTCTGGGTGTGGGTGGTGGAAGGCGGATTTTTTTTCTTTTGCTGTCAAGTTGCAGCCAGCGAATTTTGACCCTGTCGGGTTTTCAAGGCAAGAGACTTTTAAGAGGTGGTTTGCCATTGCCTGCCTCTGCATAGCGACCCATCATCTCCCATCCGAGGACTAGCCAGGGCCGATCCTGCTGAGTTTCTGAGATCGGATGAGGTCAGGCTAGCCTGGACAATCCAGATTGGGGAAGGCAGAATACTTAACGAGACCTGCCATCGGTGGTTCTGTTCCGATGCAAAACAGAGGTGGGGCTCAATCCAGCCACTGTGGTCATGGGGTGTTTTGCTGTCTTCTGCAGCGCCAGGGCATGCAAAGCAATCTGTCAGGTCTTTGGGGGCCCGAGTTCCTAATTATCTAACAGGCTACTCTTAGCATTAGTGAACAAATTAGTACACGTTAGGAGAGGTTATGGATGGCTGTAAACAGTGCTACGAGTGATTATAAAAGCGCCTAACAACGTGATCCACTCTTTAGCAAGGTATCCGCTGTTTAGGTGGTCTGCACAAAGGGTAATTTTTGCACAGAGCTTAGTTTACAGTTGAACAAAGTTTGAGGCCAGGGGCACCTTTAAGACCCAGCAAGCAATCACAAGTGAACAATACAATATCAGGGGGGAAACAACCGTGCAGAAAGAGGCTAAGAAGAAGAACAGAATAAAGACAATATACAAATAAGCAACTCTTAGGTACTATTCAAATTGGAGTGGTAGTAATACATGTATAGCATCTGCTTGCCTGCTCAACATTTGTACATGCTATACACGTATTACTACCACTCCAATTTGAATAGTACCTAAGAGTTGCTTATTTGTATATTGTCTTTATTCTGTTCTTTTTCTTAGCCTCTTTCCGCACCTTTAAGACCAACGGAGTTTAATTCCGGGTATCAGCTTTCGAGAGGTCAGAGGGCAGCTCCCAGGTTACATAAGAACCTAAGAGAAGCCAGTGTTGGATCAGGCCAATGGCCCATCCAGGCCAACACTCTGTCACACAGTGGCCAAAAAGACCAGGTGCCAGCAGGAGGTCCACCAGTGGGGCCAGGACACTAGGAGCCCTCCTACTGTCCCCCCCCCAAGCACCAAGAATACAGAGCATCCCTTGCCCCAGAGTCCCTATCCATACCTTGTGGCTAACAGCCACTGATGGATCTCTGCTCCATATATTTATCTAATTCCCTCTTGAAGCCGTCCAGGCTTGTAGCCGCCACCACTGTTAAGACAAAGAGATAATGCTTACATGCACTTAGAGTGATGTAGTGACACCACCAACCCGTCCAGGCATGCTGAGTCGCTCTGTGGGGTACTAAAATCCGTGGGGAATGCCTGTAGTGAGTAGGAAGCAGTAGAGCCCTTCAGGAGTCTGCCGCAGCCCTCGACCGGCTCACTTGACAGCATCTCCACAGTTCTCCAGAATGCAGCTGGCTGGGTGAGAAAGCGGCCCAGTTTTCAAAGTTCAGGTCCTCTTCCCAAACGTCCTTCTCCTTTGCCCTGAGCCCCACACTCAGCCAGGCTCCACCAGCAGGCTTCCTTGCGCACACACACACACTCTCCCTCTCTGTCACTGGAGAGCTGCCAAGGAGATGTGGTATTTATAGGACTTACTGGAAACCGTTGGCGCATCCTGAGGCTTCAGCCGTGATTGATTTGGGGGGCGGGCTTGAGCCCCAGGGCCAGCAGCCGGACTCAGGCCGTGAGCGAAGGGGCCTGGGACCAGGCCTGGGTGTCGGTGTTTCCACTTTATCTCCAAAAGCAATTTGCTGGTTCTTTGTGTCCTAAGTGACTCTTAATATGATGGACAAAATGAGATCACTGGGTATTAATCCTCCATTTAAGAAGTACTTGAAGTAATACGGCAGTGAAAGGGAGCGTTAAACCACTTAAACAAATACCTGCTGAAGTTATAATCCTGATAAGAGTAAGGGGTGGATTGTCAGAGACTGTCACTGTGGTGAGGGGGGCAGTTTCCAGCTCCTCCTTTAGCACATACGGGAGAGTGTCAAACTAAACTCCTGTTTTATGGAATTTGTGAGTGCCCGCCTGGTCTTGGTGAAGCCTCACCCCCCCCACACACAGGTTTGTGTACAGACGGAAATCAGCCAAGCTGAATATTCCCAGCGCCTTTTGCTGTGCTGAGCACAGGCTCCATCGTGCTCAGGTTTTATTTCCCTCCCAAAACCACAATACCGCAAATTGCAATCCAGGTAACCTGCCGAGAAGTTCAAAAGGTCTCCTCTGTCTCCCGGCTTTGGCCGACTCCAGCAAATGTGGTGACCCCCATCCTGGGTCACTGCAGCGTTTTGTGTAGTTCTGATTTTTCTTCTGCCCTAAGCGATTTGGGGACAGGGTAGGATTAAAAAACCCCTCATGGATCACTGCCTTGTCATGGCGAGGGGGCTTGCGCGGTTCCATGAAGCTGTGGGCTATGCCGTGAAGGGCCACCCAAGACGGATAGGCCACAGCAGAGAACTCAGACCAAGTGTGATCCCCTGGAGAAAGTAATGGCAACCCACTCCAGTATCTTTGCCAAGAAAACCCCATGGACAGTATCAAAAGGCCAAGTAGTGACAGACTTCACGTTCCTGGGATCCCAGATCACCGCAGACTGTGACTGCAGCCATGAAATTAAAAGACGCCTGCTCCTTGGGAGGAAAGCGATGGCGAACCTCAACAGCATAATAAAATGTAGAGACATCACCCTGCCAACAAAAGTCCGCATGGTCAAAGCAGTGGTATTCCCAGTAGTCATGTATGGCTGCGAGAGCTGGACTATAAGGAAGGCCGAGCGCCGAAGAATAGATTCTTTTGAACTACGGTGCTGGAGAAGACTCTTGAGAGTCCCTTGGACTGCAAAAAGATCAAATCAGTCAGTCCTAAAAGAAATCAACCCTGACTGTTCCCTGGAAGGCCAGATAATGAAAATGAAGCTCAAATACTTTGGCCACCCAATGAGAAGGGAGCTCTCACTGGAGAAGAAGACCCTGATGCGGGGAAAGATTGAAGGTCAAAGAAGACGGCAAAGGATGAGATGGTCAGATGGTGTCATAGATGCAACGAACATGAAGTTGAGCCAACTTCAGAGGACGGCGGAAAACAGGAGGGCCTGGCGGGAGCTGGTCCATGGGGTTGCAAAGAGTCGGACTCGTCTGTGCGACTGAACAACAAAAGGATTAAAAAACAACAACAACCCAGCAAGTAAATAAACACATTCTTGTGGCGATGTTTTTCACTTGTTCATAGCCATGCATGGGTTGGTATGATTGGTGGTGGCGGGATTTCTTTCTGCTTAAACAGGTGCACAAATAGTACAGAGTCAGTGGCATTCCCTTGCCCCACAGCATGCAGCCATAGAATCATAGAGTTGGAAGGGGCCATAGAGGCCATCTATTCTAACCCCCTGCTCAATGCAGAATGAGCCAAGAGCATCCTTGACAAATGTTTGTCCAGATGCTACTTGAAGACTGCCAGGGAGGGGGAGCTCACCCCCTCCCTCGGCCGCCCATTCCACCGCTGAACTACTCTGACTGTTAAAAAAATTCCCCCTGATGTTCGACTGGTCGTCCATGGACACCACCAACAGGCTGGACGTTTGTGTGCTCCGATGGCGTTTGCTCATGACTCAAAGCGGATGGTGCAGCCAAGAAAGTGTGGACCTGGGTGGGCACCGCCATACTACTCTGTTCCTACACTTCCGTAAGCATCCGGACCCCAGCGGACAGTGTGTCACGCACAGTGGTGAGTCCAGGAGAACCGGCCTTGCGTTCTTAAACTACTTCCAGTGTGGTTGGGATACCCTTCACAGTGAGCAGGTAGAGAAAGAAGTCCTTTTCTCCCTTCCTCACAATACAAGAACTCAAGTGGGCACTCCATGAAATTGCTGAGCAGTCGGGTTAGAACGGAAAAGAGGAAGTCCTTCTTCACCCAAAGGGGGATTAAGACATGGATTTCACTGCCACAGGAGGTGGTGGCGGCCACAAGCATGGACGGCTTCAAGAGGGAATTGGATAAACATATGGAGCAGAGGTCCATCAGTGGCTATTAGCCACAAGCTATAGATAGGAACTCTCAGTCTGGGGCAAGTGATGCTCTGTATTCTTGGTGCCTGGAGGGGCAAGAGTGGGAGGGCTCCTAGTGTCCTGGCCCCACTGCTGGACCTCCTGATGGCACCCGGTATATTTGGCCACTGTGTGACAAAGTGTTGGGCTGGATGGGCCACTGGCCTGATGCAACATGTGCTTCTCTTATGTTCTTATGCAGAACTCCAGGGCAACTACTGTGATTTCGAAAAGTGCCATGCAGCTTGTAACACAATGCCTTTTGTCATACAGCCAGCAGGGGTTTGTTAAGGTTGAGAATAGGTTCAAGTTCATTTTGCTCTGAAGCAGTAGAACAAAGTTTGAGTCCTGTGGCACCGTTAGGAGCAACAAAGTGTAATTCTTGGGATAAGCTGGTACCCAGAATTAAACTTTGTGGGTCTCAAAGGTGCCCCGGTGTTGGGTATTACAAGTTGAAAACACTCAGTATATCTGGGGTTAAATGTTTGTTTATGTTACTCACAGGAAGTCACATGTTTCTCATGTAACCAATGTTCTTTAGCTGTAGAAAGCCCGGGAATTTTCTCCCTGATCTAGGAGTTTGATTGGGACTAAAGTGTCAAGGTGTATTACCATTTTATGGCTTCTCTTCCCATCTTTGTTTGGTGTTCTGAAGAAGAAGAAGAAGAGCAGCCATACTCTCCCTCTTCTAGTTTTGTCTTTGTAGAGTAAGGATGTAGCCGATTTAGCTCTGTTGTTATTTTCATCCCAGTTACCCTTCCCCATGCTAGAATTTAGTAAAAACTTTATATTTTAATCACACATGGACTCTGAGTCTGAATTATTTTACTCTGGCTCTGCTGGACTATCTTATCTCTGCTAAATACCATTTTTTCAAGATCTCACAACGAAAGGACTCAAAAGTTGAGAATGAATGGGAAGGTGTCGGTCTCTGCAGCTGCTGCTCCATGTTTTAGCAGAATAACTTGGCTGGGTTTGTATCCCCTTGACAGGACCCCATCTGCCCAGACGGACGCGTTCCTGCATTGACAGCTCCGTAACTGCTGTGCTCTGTCTTTCTGCCCTTCCAGTTTCTCTAGCCTCGAGTACCAAACCGTCATGGAAAGGATCTCTCTGGTCGTCCAGCAGCACCAGGAGACGCTGCTGCCCGGGCAACCTCAGCTGAACGTCTGTGACAAGGCAGTCATGGTAAGGGATTAAAACATAACTAGAGCTTAAAATCGTTGGACGCCGATCCCTTTTGTGGAGCTCAAACGTCTCCCTTTATAGGAGAAAAAGGAAGCCGTCGTCCGTCCTTTTGATGGGAGTTGAGGCTGCTCAACAGAACGCCCAGAAAATCTGTTATCTGAGGTGTGCAGAGGCGCTAAAAGACCCGGAAACGGGCCTGGGAGAAATCGCCATCCACCACCTGGAGGCTTCCTCCTCCTCTGTCATCTATCGCAACACTTCTCAAATGCCATTCCAAAGGGATGGGCAGTAAATAGACCAGGGGGAAGGGAGTGCATCGCTCCCAGCCTCCTGTGCAGAAGGTCCCAGGTCCAGTCCCACGGATCTCCAACTGGAAGGGTGTCAGACTGCAGACAGGAGAGCCAGAACGCAGGCAGGCAGCATAGACGAGAGCGGACTGACTGGGAGGGGCTGTGGCTCTGGGGCAGAGCATCTGCTCGGCATGCAGAAGGCTCTGTGGCTCTGGGGCAGAGCATTTGCTCGGCATGCAGAAGGTCCCTGGTTCAATCTCCGGTAGCATCTCCCGTTAAAAAGCAACAGGGGTAGGTGATGGGAAAGGCCGTTGCACGAGACCCCAGAGAGCCGCTGCCAGTCTGAGTAGACAGAACTGATCTTGAGGGACCGAGGGTCTGACTCAGTAGAAGGCGGCCTCGTGTGCTCATGTGTTCTGGTGGTCCGGCTTACCTTAGGGACCGCCTCTCCCCGCATGTTCCCCCATGTTCCTACGGTCGGGGACGCAAAATCTCCTGGACATTCCAGGCCCCAGAAACATCAAATTTGCGGTTACCAGGGCCAGGGCGTTCTCCGTGGTGGCTCCTACCTGGTGGAATGAGCTCCCAGAAGAGATCCGGGCCCTGCAGGACTTGGTGCAGTTCCGCAGGGCCTGTAAAACGGAGCTCTTCCGCCAGGCCTTTGAGTAGGAGCCGCCGCCACCATCATTACGCCACAAATCACCTGCTCACAACTTTAATGCCAGGAGCTCAGAAAGTAGAATTTTTGTTCAGAGGACTCCACAGCTTAGAGGGAGCATTGGCCGCCGCCACCATCATCACGCCATCATCATCATGTTGCCATCGTCCACCCTTATTGGTCCCACAAATTGACCACCCCCGGAGCGGGGACTATTGGGGGTGTGAGACGTGCCTGGCAGAGAACAATGCTGTATGGACGTATATTGTTGCTGCTATATTGATTGTTATTATTGTTGCTTGTTGTTAGTATTTTTAGAACCCCATCTTGAATGTTATAGTTAACTAATTTTGGAGCACCGTAAAGCAAATTTTAGTGTACTGTAGTTACTGTATTTTATATTGTTCTGTACTGTTTTAATGTTTTAACTTGGGCATTCGTGCCCCTTGTGAGCCACCCTGAGCCTTCGGGGAGGGCGAGGTATAAATTTAAAGATAAATAAATAAATAAAAATAAATAAGGCCCCCTCTGATGTTCAGCTCTCCTCCGGACACACACACGCACACATACATACACACCGCACGCCACCAAAAGGCTTAGCTGGCTGGCCTCTTGAGTGACAACGCAGTCCCAAGCAGGGCTACACTCTTCTAAATCCAGTTAAGTCAGCGGGTTTTTAAGGGCGTGACTCTCCCCAGGGCTGCACTGTGAAGAGACCCCGTGGAACTATTGGGGGGGGGGGGAGCTGGCTCAGTGGTAGGCTGCAGACACGATTTCCCAGGTCCAGTCCCTGGCATTTCTTCTTAAGTTGGGTCTCAGTCAGCAAGTGTTGGGGGAAAGCCTTCTCTGTGCCCGAGGGCCACTGTCAGTCAGAGTATTCAGCAAGAGGGGCCGGGGGCTGTAGAAGGCAGAAGCGTCACGTGATGGTGTCACACGGCTTTGGTGCCAGCCTTCTCGTGGCCGTCTTTTCCAGAGTACTCTTATGCTGACTTTGCATCTGCTGCCTTACCCATCCACTGTGCACCTCTGGCAAAAGTGTGCTTTGGTGTCCCTTTTGGAGAAGACTGCTTGCACCCCAGGACACGTCTGAATGCGACAGCCTGGGCCTTTGTCATGTACCACTTTACCTGGGCATGATGAAGGTGCTGGAAGCCACCGCTTGCTCGGCACAGTGTGGTAATGAGCATCTGCCCCGTCGCATGTCTCCCCTGCTCGAATCAAGCTGGCCACCGTGTGTGCGTTGCATCCTGGCCGCCTTCGCTGCCACGCCCACGCCCCCTTCCGACTGGGACACGAGGACTCGGGTTCCTGCTTGCATCTGACAAATGGAACTTTGACTCTCTAAAGCTCAAACCATGAAGACTTTGCTGGTCTCTGAGGTGCTCCTGGACTCGAAGCTAGTTGTTTGGTGTTGTGGTTAAGTTTGGTGTTGTTTGGTGTAGTGGTGAAGTGCACCAGTTTGGTGTAGTGGCTAAGTGTGCGGGCTCTAATCTGGGAGAACTGGGTTTGATTCCCCGCTCCTCCACTTGCACCTGCTGGATGACCTAGGGCAAGCCATAGTTCTGGCAGAACTGTTCTTGAGAAAGAGCCAGTTTGGTGTTGTGGTTAGGTGCGCAGACTCTAATCTGGGAGAACCGGGTTTGATTCCCCACTCCTCCACTTGCAGCTGCTGGATGACCTTGGGCAAGCCGAAGTTCTGGCACAGCTGTTCTTGAAAAAAAGAGCAGTTTCTGTCAAGAGCTCTCTCAGCCCCACCTACCTCCTAGGGTGTCTGTTGTGGGGAAGGGAAGGGAAAGGAGTTTGTAAAGCCGCTCTGAGACACCTTTGGGTAGTGAAGGGCGGGGTATAAATCCAATTCTTCCTCTTCCTCCTCCTCCTCCACCACCACCTGGCCACCCTCTGAAACGAAGCAGATACTAAGGAGATAAGATAGATTCTGGTGGGTCACCATGTGGGTCTGAAGCAGCAGAACAAAGTCTGAGTTTTAAGGCCAACAAAGCTTTATTCTGGGTATAAGCTTTCGTGTGCACGCGCGGGACAATACCCAGAATTAAAACTTTGTGGGTCTTCAAAGGTGCTCCTGGACTTAAGCGGATAAGAGTGATCCTGAGCAGAAGCTAAGCAGTGCAAAGAGGCTACAGTGTGAGGAATCCTCTTTTGCTGGTCGCAGGTCCCTCCCTGGCTTGAGCCCGCTTGCGGGGAGGGCGGGATAGAAATCAAACAAACATGCCATCATGGAACGTTAGAGTTGGAAGGCACCTTGCAGGTCATCTAGTCCAACCCCCTGCAGCACTCTGCAGGAGCAGTCAGGAGGAAACAAACACACACCTCTCAGAATGCGCCCCCAACCCAAATCTTCTGTGGGTGTTCCTGCTTAGCAAAGGGAAGACCCTCGCTGTGGTGATGGTGGTGAGATCTGTACGTTCAGGAAGCTGGGGCCGTTTAGGGTAAGGGGAGGGCGTATTTCGTGAGGAAGCACTGGACTGGGACCTTTTGCAGGGCATGGGTTTGGCTGGTCAAGGAGGTTCTGCCGCCGATTCTGCCCACTTTGACAAACTGTTCGCGGGGCTCCTTCCTCGCACAAAGCCAGTTTGGTGTTGTGGTTAAGTGCACGGACTCTAATCTGGGAGAACCGGGTTTGAGTCCCCACTCCTCCACTTGCAGCTGCTGGATGACCTTGGGCAAGCTGTAGTTCTGATAAGAGCTGTTCTTGAAGAAGAGCAGTTTCCGTCAAGTGCTCTCTCAGCCCCACCTACCTCCCAGGGTGTCTGTTGTGGGGAGGGGAAGGGAAAGGAGTTTGTAAGCCGCTCTGAGAGTCCCTTGGGTAGTGAAGGGCGGGGGATAAATCCAATCTCTTCTGCTGCTGCTGCTTGTATTCCCTGCTGCAGCCTTGCTGGTGAGGGCAGGGAACAGTCGAAAGAAACCAAAAGCTGGTGGCCAGTGCTCGTCTCATGCATTGAGACTGTGGAACTCTCTGCCACAGAAGTGGGTCGGAGAGCAGGCTGAGTTTCAGGGAGGGGCCAAAGCCTCTCTGGATAGCAGAGCTCTTTGGCACGCAGGGGGTCACTAGTCAAAGGGGACTGGCCGTGCCACTCACGATGTTGGGAGTCTGCATGGGGCAAAGGGATTTTTGTTTCTGAAAAGCGCCTCCACCCAAGCCTGGATCTTCGGCCCGCGGCACCTGCCGTGAGTGTAAAGAGCTCCAAATCCGTCCCTTGTCGGAAATCCAGACCGTTCTGGTTCTGGCCCTTCCCGCCAAGGGCTCTGAGCTCCTTCGGCAGATCAGCTTCCCTTCGCCCGCCTTGACAGGTTTGGCTTCCGCACAACACACTTCCTGCACCACTTTGGCTGTCCTTCCCGCGGCATTTTGGAAGCCGAAGCCAGATTCTGAAATCCCTGCTAATTGTCGGCTGTTCTGTTGTCTGGAGCGCTCCCTCCCGAGCCTGTCCAGTGCCTCTCGCTCTCACCGCCGGGCCTCCAGTGCCCCCTAGCGCGAGCTGCACAGAACGCAAAGCCTCTGCCTGCTGCTGAACAAGCCCCCTTTCCCGGCAGGGCTCTCGCGCCACATGGAGCAGCTATAAATAGCGCGGGCTGAGTGGATGGGGCAGGAATGACCTTTCGAAACTGACAGCAGGATTCTCCCATGGATTGGGGGGGGGGCGGGATTTGCTTGGCTGCTCTTTTGAGGAGGAGGAGGAGGAGATGGATGGATGGATGTTGCGCCAAGAGGGCCTGTGCTAGGTGCTGTACAGAATATCAAAGCAAGGCAGTCTCTGGCCCAGAGGCCTTGCGGTAGAGGGGCAAGCGAATAAAGAAGGGAGGCGGGGGCAGGATTGGCTCATGACCCATGGACATGGGCGGGAGGGGGGCAGCCCACCGGTCTGGGCGGTGCTTCTCAGAAAGCTGGGAAAGTGCAGAAAAGGATAAACCAAAGGGCCACGGGATTTGGGGCCCCTTTTCTGTGAAGGAAGGCTGAAATACATGTTTGGGGTTTTTTTACTATAGGGTGAAACAGGGGTCATTTTGTAGAAAAAGAGGTGCAGGAGCTCATTAGCATAACTCATTAGCATACCTCATTTGCATAGGCCACACCCCCTGACATCGCCGGAAGTGTGTCAGAAGGCAACACCCACCGCTCAGGTTCCACTGAACTGTTTTGGATTGCTAGCTGTTGGGGGGGGGAACGTGCAGATCTGTCCTCACGGAGGCTGGAGAGCTTGTACCTGAATAAAACTTGGTCTTAAAGGTGCCACTGGACTGTTTTGGATTGCTAGCTATTGGGGGGGGGACGTGCAGATCTGCCCTCACAGAGGAGGGAGAGCTTGTACCTGAAGGCGGGCCGGGGGGGGGCTCTGCAACTTACCTGGCTGCTTCTTGCTCCTTGTGGCCCAACTGAGGGTTTCTGGGAGCAGGGGGTGGGGCTTGTTGCATGTGCCCGCCCCCTGGGCTTCTTACTGCTGGAGCTCTGCTCCTGTGCGCTCCCACAGGAAATGACCCCTGGCCCGGTGAAAAAGGCAACTGAGAAGTGACATGATGCAAGTCCACAACATTATGTGCAGAAAACCAGCTAGAAATAAACTGTTTGGCGCTTCCCGTAATGTTAGAATTTACAGGTATCCTCTGAAACTTGATTGGCAGCGAAGGACTCCTTCACACAGTGGGCAGTTGACCCGTGGAACTCACTGCCACAATGCATGGGTCTACGGCAGCTGCCTTAGATGGATTTCAAAAGGGGTTGGACAGATTTAGTCAGGAGAGGTCTGTGGCTGGGGCTTCTGGCCGTGGGAACTCCAGGCAGAAGGGCAGAGAGGTGCCTGCTGTCATCGGATGCTGAAGAGCACGCAGCAGGGGAAGGGTGCCCGGGGGCTTCGCTGTGGTGTCTGGCCGGCCTCTGTTGGAAACAGGATGCTGGACTAGATGGGACATCGATCTGATCCAGCACAGCTACGCTTCTTGTTTGGTGTAGTGGCTAGGAGCGCGGACTCTAATCCGGGAGAACCGGGTTTGATTCCCCACTCCTGCACATGCAGCTGCTGGTGTGACCTTGGGTCAGTCACAGTTCGCTCAGAGCTGTTCTCGCAAGGGCAGTTCTCAAAAGAGCCCTCTCAGCCCCACCTACCTCACAGGGTGTCTGTTGTAGGGAGAGAAAGGGAAAGGAGATTGGAAGCCGCTCTGAGACTCCTTCCGGTAGTGGTGGGGTATAAATCCAATCCCCTCCTCCTCCTCTTCTTCTTCTTCTTGTGAGAGCAACAGACCAGTGGAGAGAGGGGGGTGGACGGATCTCTGCAGAGCGTCCTTTCTGGGGATCGAAGGCACTCCTGCGGCACGCCCCACCCCTGCTCTCTGCTGGGGCTTGGGATGTGTCTGTACTGGCCAGATGGAGGGTGGGATTGGACTCCAGAGTCAGCTGGCACACATTTTCTCCAGGGACGCTGTTGTCTCTGGCATGACTTTCTGCGGGGGGCGGAGTGTTGTCTGAAAGCGAGGGGTGGCTATCCGGCACAGAGGCCAGCGGGAGGCAGAGAGGGCAGCGGGCACCGAGGTCCTCCGTGAATGCAAGGGGCGGCTGGGCCGTTTAAGCCGGATCGCCCACTGGCACCAAGAGTCCCAGGCGGTCTTCTTCCCCACACTTCCCCAGAGGCTGCCTGAGTGGAAGGCACATGGTTGTGTGGGTCCGGCTGAGCTCGACTTTTGCAGCCCAGCACGGGCTCCCTCTGTGGTGAGTGTCAGCCGGACGCCCTTTCTCCCTGACATTGGGTCTCCTCTACAAGACGCAAACTAGGGCCAGAGAATTCCTGCAAACCACGGAGGCACGTGGGCCCCGGTCCCCTGTTTTGGTGTGTCGCCACATAAATGCCTCCTAATCCATCACTTGGCGGCCTAATCCATCAAACTGCTCATTAAAACACCAGCGTTCTTATCTGTCTCACCCTTGGCCTCCGGAGACGGCCGCCTTCTCCCGAGCTCTTTGGGTAATCTCTGCAAATACATCTGCGCAAAATAATTATAGAGCCTTTCAGAGTCTCAGACCGGCTCTTTCTTCCTGCCAGCGACACAAAGGTTTGCTCACTTATCATGATGCCGGGAGGAGGAGTTCAGAAGACA
>NW_015169853.1:219860-225050 GCF_001447785.1 Gekko japonicus | reverse complement strand
CGCACCCGCCGGAGAGTGGGGGGGGGGGGGGGGGGGGGGGGACTGCCCGGGCTGTTGGCATGGGAATTTTGACGCTTGGCTCTTGGCGCCGCTTCTAGCGGAAATATGCCGTGAAGCCGGATGGGGACGGGGCTTTAAATCCTGCAACTTACCTGGCTGCTTCTTGCTCTGACTGAGGGCTGCTGGGAGCAGGGGGTGGGGCTTGTTGCATATGCCCGCCCCCTGGGCTCTTTACTGCCGGAGCTCCGCTCCTTTGCGCTCCTGCAGGAAATGACCCCTGCCTTTGGGAGGGGGGAGGGGTTGGGTCCACACCCTCCTTCTACAACCTTCCCAAGCCACGCTGGACAGTGTGAGGTTCTCCATCTTCACCTCCTTTGCAAGCCACCCCCAAGGGCTGCGGCTCTCACACGTCTGCCCTCTCCCCAGCGTCCTCCTGCATCTCCACATTCCTATCCTGTACCCACAGAAATTGAACACAGGCGTGAACCGTATGGCAGGAGGTGCCCCGATGGCATGTCCACAGCTGCATTGCCCCCCCCCGGGGTCTGAACCCTCCTGTATTTTGTCCAGAGTGGGAGGCGGGGCAAGGAATTGAGTGGCAGCTGGCCACATGGACACCGCTGAGTGGTCCAAAGGGACTGCAGAAGTGGAAGCGTCAGAGGGGCTGGTGAAGTCTCCTCGAAGCTTCCGGCTCCTCCCCCAGCCCCGCCAAAGTCCCTTCCGGGCATCAGGTGGCAGAAGGCCACGTTCTGTCAGCACACGTCTGCCCCTCCTGCGATCCTTGGCAGGGAGGGTCTTTGTCCTCCCTCCGGGCTACGGCAACTCATAGCTAGCTAGCTATTTATTTATTTATTTATTTATGTATTTATTTATTCATTCAACTTCTATACCGCCCTGACCCCGAGGGGTCTCTGGGCGGTTTACATAGAGGGTTCTAAGAACACTTTTCCCCAAACTAGGGCCACATAGTTCAGGGACGGGGCTGCCTACCTGCACCCAGGTGGTGAGCCTGTTTTTTTCTTTTTCCGACTCGGCTCCTTTCTTTCCCAGGCGGTCTTTGATTGGCACGTTCGTCCTTGCGTCCAGGGGTGGGTCATGGTGGCTTCTTTCGGTGGGACCGTCCAGGAGCATGGTCCATGTCTGCTTCGGCCTCGGCTGTGTCCCTTAGGCTCCGCCGCGCTCGCATTCCACATCACCGTGCTATGGTGTTGGCATTCTTTTTGACACAATATTAATCCATTTGACAAACTCTCTAGTAGTATCTCATAGTGACACTCATCAAAACCAGTAAACTGAAATATTGGAAAAAGAAATTTCTGGTCTTTGGAGACTTTTTTGGCATTTATTTATTTATTTTATTTATTCAGGTATTTCTACCCCGCCCTACCCCGCGAGCGGGCATAATACATCACGGTTGTTTACTTCTTTCCATAGTTCTGACCAGAGCTGTTCTCTCAAGGACAGTTCTGTCAAGAGCTCTCTCAGCCCCACCTGCCTCACAGGGTGTCTGTTGCGGGGAGGGGAAGGGAAAGGAGTTTGTAAGCTGCTCTGAGACTCCCTTGGGTAGTGAAGGGCGGGGGGCATAGATCCAATCTCTTCTTCGTCTTCTCCTCTTCATCCTGGCTCAGGTCTTTGTTACCAAACTGGCGCCAAGCAGCTGTTGCAGAAAGGATTCCAGGCAGTGCCACACCCGGCAAAAGCAGGCCCCCCACAAAGGGAGAAACGGGGGGGGGGTATTCCCGAGTGGGCTGGTTTTCTGTAACCCACCTCAAGGCGCAATGAGAAATGCAGTCTGTAAATGAAGTGAACGAATACCGGTACATTTTCCTGGTCCCAAAGCCGTGTCGTTCTGGGCCTCTGCATGCGGGCTGGCTGGCCGTCTGAGGGATATCACAGTATACAATAAAGCAAGCAAGCACTGTGCAAATAACGCAAACCACAAGTGCTCAAAAAGTCGTGCAAAAAGAGTAAATTTATATAACAAGAACAACAGAGGACCACATATATCAGTAAAACCAAATTACATCATGTAACGTACAGGTCCATGACTAATGCAAGTCCATAAATGGTACACAGACAAAGACGAAGACTCCGGATTTTGATCTTCGTTTCGATAGCTCTTCTTCAAGAAGTTCACACTACTTCATGAAGTACTCATAATGTACAGAAGACTTTAGAATGGTATATGTAGAAGGAAAAATCCTTAGCACAGAACTCACAGTGTATAAAAGCCTTCAGACCAGTATTACAGGGGGAAAACTCAATCCTATTATAATCACTCGATCAGCAATAGAACAAACTCTCCAATAGTTGGTAAGCCTGATATATGTGGTCCTTTCTTATTCTTGTTATATACTCTTTTTGCATGACTTTTTGAGCACTTGTGGTCTGTGTTATTTGTACAGTGCTTGCTTGCTTGCTTTCTGGCCGTCTGGGGGCACAGGGTTCTCTCAGCCAGCGCGCCCCCCCCCCCCAATCATGAAGTGCTTGGAAATGCTCACAGTTGACCATGGTTCTCTTTCTCTTGCCACAGAACTGGGCCCCTCCAGGCTGCGAGAAGCTGGGCAAGTGCCTGAAGCCTCCCCCCTCTGACCCGCAGAAGTGCTTCTGGCCCCACTGAGCCCCTCCGGTCGGTCGGTGCGCTCAGCCCGCTGGAGCCGTGGTGCTTGCTGCTGCTGATCTTGTGCGTCAGGAAGGAGGTCCGGAAGGGCTGCCTTGCATTTCCTTTCTCAGGGTTACTAGAGCAACAGTCTGGAGGCTTGTGAATGAAGCCCCTCCGTCTTTGAAGAGACTCGCCGCAGCCCTCGCCGGTGGGATGAAGCAGAGCCCCTTTGGGCTCACGTGGCCAGTATTAAGTGGTGCCTGCTTACGTACAAGGTTGCGCATTTCAGAGTATTTGGACACTTCCGGGGGCAAAGACTTCCCATTGCTCTCTGCAGTGCTCTTGGCTCTGTCGTAGAAGACAAAGCTGCCCACAGCTATTACTAGTTGACTGGAACCTCCATGTCCAGGGGCAGTATACCCCCGAAGCGCCACTTGCTGGTGGGGTGGGCTGCTGCCTTCATTCTCTGCTGGTGGGTTTTCCTGGGGCACCAGGCTGGAAAAAGGATGCTCTTTTGCTGGGTGGACAGCTATTACTAAACTGGAACTTCCATGTCCAGGGGCAGTATACCCCTGAAGCACCAGTTGCTGGTGGGGAGGGCTGTTGCCTTCATTCTTTGCTTGTGGGTTTTCAGCGGGTATCAGGCTGGGAAAAGGATGCTCTTTTGCTGGGTTCTTTTGCTGCACAAACAATTACAGGCACTCCTGTTAGGACCTGGGTTCCCATTCTGCTACGAAGTGCCAAAGGTTAATATGAAGGACTTTCTACTTTTAAGAAAAATCCCCATGATTGGGGCTAATGAAACCTCACTCCGTACCTTTGTTAAATTGCCAAGTTTCAAGAAGTATTTGCATCAGATCTGTAATTTTTAACTGTCGTGTGATTGTAAGGAATGAAAGCTAATACAATCTTTATTTTTAATGGACTGTGTTAGTTTTTCTGGGTTGTTTGTGGCGTGGGACTGTGGAAGAAAACGTTTTAAATGCAGACTCGGGGGTGTGGAATGTTAACACCAGGAAAGGTGGGAGCGGCCAGGAGAAGCCCTGCTTGCTGTGACCCCTGTCTGGCCGCCAGGTGTGCCGGCCCCAAGGTCCTGGCTGGAGCTGAGATGGGCTCCCAACACATTGGGGAGAGAAGCGTCTCGCTTGACTCCCGCAAGGCATTTTCCAGGGCAGGCCCTGCGTAGTGAAAGACAAGCCTCTCCCGTGGAAACAAATCCAGTGAAGAAAGAGAAGCAGCTTTGCAGATCACCCCGAACTACCTGTTGCTTTAATCTGTGAAAAGGGAAAGACGATGGTGGTCTGTAGCAGTCTGACCGGCGCAGACGAGCCCAAGCTCATTTCAGCTTGGAAAAGAAGCAGGGTGGGCCACAATTAACATCGAATGGGACTGGGGTCACTACGCAGACGCAGGTGACGGCAAACCACCTCCACTCCTCTCTTGCCTGGAAAGCCCCATGAGGAGGAGTCTCCATAAGTGGGTTGTGACTTTACTGCACTTAATTATTATTAGGGTTTTCCAAACAGCTGAAGGGTCCAGGTATTGCGGGCACAAAATCCTTTTACGGTTGTTAGTATAGCAACAAGGTGAGGGATCACGGGGGGAGGGGAAAACAAAAAGCAACGTGGAAGTTTTCACCACCAGATTATTAAAAGTGTGTCTGTGTGGACAGATCAAGATGGGTAGCCGTGTTAGTCTGTAACTGTAGAAAGCTGTAGGAGCTGCGGTGGCTCAAGTGGTCAAGACGCTGAACTGCAGGCTGTTCGAGACCCGAGTGTGCCGCATAACGGAGTGAGCTCCCGTTTCTAGTTCCAGCTCCTGCCAACCTAGCAGTTCGAAAGCAAGAAATTGCAAGTAGATAAATAGGTACCGCTTTGGGGGGAAGGTAACAGCGTTCCGTGCGCCTCGGTGTCTAGTCATGCCGGCCACATGACCACGGAAACGTCTTCGGACAGCGCTGGCTCTTCGGCTTTGAAACGGAGATGAGCACCGCAACCCTAGAGTCGGATTCGACTGGCTTTCGAGCAAGGGAACCTTTACCTTTAACAGTAGAAAAGAGGAATAGTCCAGGAGCACCCGAAAGACTAATAAAATATGTGGCAGGGTGAGTCAGCTTGCGTGAGTCAGATATCCGGAGAAGTGAGCCGTGACTCACGAAAGCTCCTCCCCTGCCACAGATTTTGTGAGTCTTTAAGGAGCTTCTGGACTCTGGCTCTTTTCTACTGTGTGTGTGTCTTTTGATTAATTTACAAAGTTGTGTTTTTCTGCAGCCCTGCCCTGCCCAGGCTAGCCTGATCTGGTCAGATCCTGGAAGCTAACCAAGGTTGGCTGCGTCAGAATCATAGAATGTTAGAGTTGGAAGGGACCTTGCAGGTCATCTAGTCCAACCCCCTGCACTCTGCAGGTGCATAGCTTGAAAGATAGCCCTACATACCTACAACATATCCGAAAGATGGTCGTCCAGCCTCCGCTTGAAAACGTCCAGCGACGGAGCATCCACCACCTCCGGAGGCAGTCTGTTCCACTGCTCAACCACTCTTACAGTTAGGAAGTTTCTCCTGATATTTAGCCAGTATCAACTCCCTTGT
>NW_015169853.1:207576-219088 GCF_001447785.1 Gekko japonicus | reverse complement strand
CCCCCGCAGCTGATGAATGGTTCCTTCCCGGCCTTCTTGCCTCCCCCCCCCGCTCCTTCCGCCTCGATGGGCTGCACCGAAGCCCCGCACATGCGTGCTGCGCCAGGAGCGGGGCGCTGCCGGAACGATGAGCGCGGAGCAGTTGCGGCTGGTGCGGGAGCGCGTGCGGGACTTCCCGGACTTCCCCGCGCGGGGGGTCCTGTTCCGGTGAGCGGGGCTAGTTGGGGCGGGTGCCCTCTGTGCATGCTCAGAGGGGCTCTTCATGGCACGTTCCCTGGGCGCGCCCGTCGTGGGGCCGAAGGTTGGCCGTCCCAGGAGGAGAGAGAGCAGCGGCGGGGCGGTTCTCCTTGCGTGTTGGCTTGGCGCTCCCCGCGGGCTCCGTCCGGGCCCCGCGCTCTTTTTCTCCTGGCCCCGAGTGAGGCTGCACGAGGCTCCTCGACTCGTGCAAAACCCACCATGGAGCGTCCCGCGTCCTCCAGCCTTAGCAGGAGCCCTGCAAGGGAGACCAAGCCAGCCGTCTTTCCCCCGTGGTCCGGAACAGGGGCTGGGAAGGGCCCGGTGGAGCATCTAGGAAGCAGGGGAGGGACGTGAGCTTTGAACCCAGGACTTTCGACCCGGTGCTCTCCGCCATTACCCTGAGCAGCTCTTCTCGGGATGGGCAGTCCGGCATTCCTTTCTTTGACCTCCCGTGGAAACCTGCAAACGCTGGCAACCAAAGCTCCCTCTAAGCTGTGGAGTCCTGTGAGCAAAAATTCTACTTTGTGAGCTACTGGCATTCAAGTTGTGAGCGAGAGATTTGGCTGCTGCATCAATTAGTTTGCTCTGGAGCCCTCCTTCCTGAGCGAAGACAAAAATGTGTGAGCCGGAGGCTAAAAATATGTGAGCTAGCTCACACTAACTCAGCTTAGAGGGAACATTGCCTGTGAGCAAGACTCCTACTTTGTGAGCCACTGGCATTAAAGTCGTGAGCGAGCCATTTGGCGCCTGCATCAATTAGTTCGCTCTGGAGCCCTCCTTCCTGAGCTAAGACCAAAATGTGTGAGCTGAAGGCCAAAAAACTGTGAGCTAGCTCACACTCACTCAGCTTAGAGGGAACACTGGTGATAATGCTCCCTCTAAGCTGTGAAGTCTTGTGAGCAAAAATCCTACTTTGTGAGCTACTGGCATTAAAGCTGTGAGTGAGCGATTTGGCTGCTGCATCAATCAGTTTGCTCTGGAGCCCTCCTTCCTGAGCGAAGACAAAAAGGTGTGAGCCGGAGGCTAAAAAACCCTGTGAGTGAGCTAGCTCACACTAACTCAGCTTAGAGGGAACACTAGTCATGACTACGTAACCTAGCCTACCTCGCAGAGCTGTTGTAAGATCAGGGGGATATGCACACTCCCCATAACTACAGGGAAGGACAGGAGCCAGAGGTGGGGAGCGTGGGTGCGGTTCTGCTCCACAAATGTGGCTTTCGCCGGGGTGATTCTCTGCGGGATTTGCCCTGTGTGCAGATCGAACCTTGCTGCAGTTCTCCCGCAGAGCAACAGGACATTGCAGCAGGTGTGAAAAGAAGCGCTCCTCTGCCTGCAGGACTCAAGAACTCCCACCCACCACGGGGGGCCTCTCTCTCTCTCTCATCCAGAGATATCACCCCACTGCTGAAGGACCCAGAGGCCTTCAGGGCGGCCATCGATCTCCTGGAAGCTCATGTGAAGGACAAGCACCGCCGAGTGGATTTCATTGCAGGTGAGGGTTTTTTTTTTCAGATTTCCGGAAATGTTGGCACAAACCCATAAAACAGTGGGCATCTGCACATTAGCCTTGCTGGGATACATACTTGACGTTCCTTGTGGTCTCATGGCTGGGACTGAATTTCTACAAAGCAGACAGGCTGTTATGTATTAAGAGAGCCTCGCCAGCGTTAACCTGGCCATGCGGTCAAACAGACCTTCCGGTCTAGGAACAGTAGACTGGTAGGATCCTAACGCGGACCAATGGGCTCGCGCGGATCCTGGTATGTACCTGTGGGGACTAGATAGTGTAAATAGAGCCTATCACGGGGAGTGGAGGTGTGTTTGGAGTGTGTGTGTGCACGGATAAAAAGCTGGTCACCGACTGGCTAGTTCGTCTTCTAATTTCCAGTGCGTTAATAAACTATAAGGAGCTGCGGTGGCTCAAGTGGTTAAGACGCTGAACTGCAGGCTGTGGAAGGTCGGTAGTTCAGTTCGAGACCCGAGTGTGCCACAAGACGGAGGGAGCTCCCGTCTCTAGTTCCAGCTCCTGCCAACCTAGCAGTTCGAAAGCAAGGAATTGCAAGTAGATAAATAGGTACCACTTAGGTGGGAAGGTAACGGCGTTCCGTGCACCTTGTTGTGTAGTCATGCCGGCCACATAGCCACGGAAAAGTCTTCGGACAGCGCTGGCTCTCTTCGGCTTAGAAACGGAGATGAGTACCGCAACCCTAGAGTCAGATTTGACTGGCTTTCAAGCAAGGGAACCTTTACCTAATAAACTATGAGCTGATCACTATGTCACATGTCCGAACTCAGTACTTTTCACAGGCTCTCCAGCCGGCCTGGGAATCCTGCAACCTTACATACAGGCCCTGATCCCAGTGGGCAGGAGCAGGTTGCAGCCCCTCTGTGCATGTTCAGAGGCACTCTTCTTGCTTAATATAACCTCTTATACAGAAAAATACAATTATAAAATACATACGTTCCACTATAGGTTTCTTCCATTTGGGCGAAATACCAAAATCTGAATATACTATGATTAAACTCTTATGAAGGCACAGTGACAGCTGTCAATATATGTAAAAGGAGATGTCAGAAATCTCATTCATTTTTCCCTTGTGCTACATCTGTAAACCACCTATGGGGGGGGGGAGGCAGAGAGTTTTGGACAGCAGGACCTAGCTCATCAGACAAGAGAGATGGGTTCTCAGCTGGCAGGTATGGGTGTGTGGCTGTGGAGGAAATGTGAATGGGATGCACAAAATCCAGCACGGGATATTACTGCAAAAGATTCAGAGGTCATCAAAATAAGCACAGTGGCCATTTGCAACAGCAGCAGTCGATGGCAGCAGAACCCCAAATCCTGTACCTTGAAAACATTGAGACAGTTTTGGGTCGTGGTTAAGTGCGCGGACTCTAATCTGGGAGAACCGGGTTTGATTCCCCACTCCTCCGCTTGCACCTGCTGGATGACCTTGGGCAAGCCATAGTTCTGACAAGATGGTGCAAAACAAAGAGAGAGATCACGGGATGGACGTTTGGAAAGAAGTAAACAACCGTGATGAGCAGTTTCTGTCAGAGTTCTCTCAGCCCCACCTACCTCACAGAGTGTCTGTTGTGGGGAGGGAACGGAGATTCGAAGCCTTTGTAGATGCAGTTAGGATGCAATAGGATGGAATGTGTAAGTTGCGAGGACGCCAACAGCGAAGGTTGTGAGATGAGTGTTCCCAAAACAATTAGTTCTTTCGTTGGACAGAAAATCTGGTACCAGGAAACCTGCCAAGAATGTAGCAGAACCCCAAATCCTGTACGTTGTTTTTACTTATTGAAAACACTGAGCCAGTTTGGTGTCCTGGTTAAGTGCTTGGACAGAAAATCTGGTACCAGGAAACCTGCCAAGAATTCAGCTTAATGTGGTTCTGAAGACCAGATAAGCAAATACAATCACTGACATACATGACCAGGAAAGACCAGTAGTAAAGTTTAGAGTCAAATGATGCTTCCATGATGTCAACTGCTTGGTACCAATTAGAGATTCTTGAATGTGTAAATCACATGTGATGTCACTTGGGGTATAAGACCCTCAGCCCTGTATCTCCTGTTTTAATTGCAATAAACAGGTACTCCGCTAACTCGTTGGACTCGGTGTGATTCCAGTCCGGCCAGGGGGTCACACGGGGGACAGATTTGTGCATCACAGATGACAGAGGGCCCCGTTTATGCTCTGCTGCAGCAGGTGCACATAGAGTAGTTTTGCCAGTGTTCACTTGAGGCTCAAGGAAACGGCATTTGCACTGCTTTGTGTCAGTCCTGAACAGCGCTGCGAACCACAGACATGGTGTCAGATCTGGCTGTGGGTGTTGCACGACTTGACCTTCTCCCTGACATGGGAGTTCTCCACCAGGAGGGGTTTTCCTGTCATCTGGGGGAGCACCCCCCACCCCTGGTGACCAAGGCTCCCCACCAGTTAGCGGAGAGAGCCAGCCATGTACGCGGCCCCTTCTTAACTCTGCTTCCCCTTCTTGCAGGCCTGGATTCGCGAGGCTTCCTCTTTGGACCCGTCCTGGCTCAGCGACTGGGAGTCGGGTTTGTGATGATCCGTAAGAAGGGGAAGCTCCCGGGCCGTACAGAGTCCGTCTCCTACACTCTCGAATATGGCCAGGTAATGGGTTTGCTGAGCCGGCTTGCGGCAGGGCTGGGACCTAGCTGCTTGAGGAGCACCATTAAGCAAGTCTTCTTTGCCGCCCTGCAGGCAGAGCTCGAAGTTCAGAGCGACACCGTGGAGCCGGGCCAGAAAGTGATCTTAATCGACGACTTGCTGGCCACAGGAGGTGAGGATGGCCAGCCGGCTGTGCCCGTCTGGTGCTTTTATGACTCTGTGTCCGTATCTTGCTCTTGAGAGGTTCGGCTTTCTTTGATTTCTGTCAACCATTTCCAGGCTTTTGTGGTGACAAGGCTGCAGGTGTGGGGGCAGCAGGGGGCGGAATCCCCCCAAGGAGCAAACAAGCTGCAAACAGCCCGCACAGCTCAAGAAACGGCCCCTTCCTTCGGCTTCTTGGTGGTAGTCATCCCTTCGGGCAATGTTCCCTCTAAGCTGTGGAGTCTTGTGAGCAAAAATTCTACTTTGTGACCTACTGGCATTCAAGTTGTGTGAGGATGGCCAGCCGGCTGTGCCCGTCTGGTGCTTTTATGACTCTGTGTCCGTATCTTGCTCTTGAGAGGTTCGGCTTTCTTTGATTTCTGTCAACCATTTCCAGGCTTTTGTGGTGACAAGGCTGCAGGTGTGGGGGCAGCAGGGGGCAGCAGGGGGCGGAATCCTCCCAAGGAGCAAACAAGCTGCAAACACCCCGCACAGCTCAAGAAACGGCCCCTCCCTTCGGCTTCTTGGCGGTAGTCATCCCTTCAGGCAATGCTCCCTCTAAGCTGTGTCTGAGACAGGAAATTTAATTTGTGACCGCATCCATTAAGTAATGGCTCCATAATTTCTTAAACCACACCTCAATACTGGGTGCTTTATTCTTCTTCCAGTATGATGCAATCGCAGTTTTTGCTGCATCCAACATGACTTCCACCAACATGACTTTCTTTATGTGGTCTAGATGACAGATCTAAATTTAAAAAAAAAAGTATGTTCTCATAACACCTAATTCTGCATGGCCGATACATGGGGCTCATCAGCAACAGCAGCAGCCTGCCAGGAATGGTTTTTCCGGTGCTGCAGCTGCCCGACCCCGCTCTCTCTTCTCTTGCCCAGGAACTATGCGAGCGGCCTGTGAACTGATGTCCAAGCTGAAGGCCGAGATCCTGGACTGCGTGGTGCTCATAGAGTTAAAGTTTCTCAAGGGGGCCGACCTGCTCAAGCCCTTCCCGCTGTATTCAGTGCTGCAGTACGACTGAGGAGCCCCCTCAGCGCTGCAGCTGCCGGCAAGGTTTTGGGAGACTCTCTTGCCCTGTCTTCAAGCATCTTTCCGGCTCTGCATGGCGTTGTGTATGCCAATACGCAGGCAAGCGAGCCTCCATCTGGCTGTGCTGAGATTTATTGGCTCTGACGGTAGCTGGGCCCAGCAGCACCCAAGTTCTTTCTGGGACCAAAGCAAACCTAGAATTCCGAGCTGCCCCTTTTTGTTGGGGCGGACCAGAGAATCTGGGAGGTCCATCAGCCTGTCTTGCAGTTTAGACCTTAGACTGAGACTGGTGAGAGCCAGTTTGGTGTAGAGGTTAAGTGCGCGGACTCTAATCTGGGAGAACCGGGTTTGATTCCCCACTCCTCCACTTGCACCTGCTGATGTGACCTTGGGTCAGTCACAGCTGCCCTTGGAAAAGAGCAGTTTGTGTCAGAGCTCTCTCAGCCCCACCTGCCTCACAGGGTGTCTGTTGTGGGGAGGGGAAGGGAAAGGAGTTTGTAAGCCGCTCTGAGACACCTTTGGGTAGTGAAGGGCGGGGCATAAATCCAATCTCTTCTTCTTCTCTTCTAAGACAAAAAGTCTGCTTTGATTTGGTGCCCTGCTCACAGACAGCCCCCCCCCCCTATTTTGCAACTTAAGCCGTTGCCTTAATTACAGTGTCCCAAGGTGGGGATTCCTCCCCTGGACACCATCAGCGGCCCTCTGAGAGGTAAACAGAGACATCTGATTTCATAAATTGGCTTGAGGGCTGTGGCTAGAAGTGGGTACTGGCAGATCACACCCACGGCCCTTGCAGGGAAAGGGGCGGAGGCCACTATTGGCTGCAGTGTCTCAGAGCTGGGGGGAAAGGGAGCCATCTTCGAAACAGGACAGCCCCGTTCCCCCTTTAGTATCCGCAGTGCCATTTTTTAATCCCGCAGGCTTAATTCACACATCACCGTTCCCATCTCCATTTGCACTGGACCCTGCAGAGCTGCTGCAGACACACCTCAGCAGAAGACTAAATGACTTCCTTTTACACGGATATTTTCCATCTACCCGAGAGGCATCCAGGGGCCACCACAGACTGGCCAGGGTTTTTTTTTACTGCCAGCCCAAAGGCTACACCAAAAGGAAGAGAATGTTTCATCGTACTGATAAATGTGTATGTGCTGCTTCCCCCCCTGCAGATAGAATACATCGAGCAGACTTTTGAAGCACCTGGCTGGCTTTCTTTTTTGCTTCCTGGGGGCAAGTCCCCACTTTGAGAAAGAGCTTCCCGCTGTGATGTGTCTACACGTTAACTCTGGCAGCAGCTTAAAGCGACGGGTGCTGTGCGGATGAATGGAGGGGGCCTTGGCCTTCATGCACTTCCGCTCCCCCCTTCGAAAGGCAGAGACATTCAGCTACTTATTCTTTAGTTTTAAAAAATACACAGAATATCTCGTGCTCTGATTATTTTAAATTCTGGTAGATGCTGAAACATCATCCCAACTTCTCCGTTTGGTGTCGTGGTTAAGTGCGCGGACTGCAATCTGGGAGAACTGGGTTTGATTCCCCACTCCTCCCCTTGCACTTGCTGGATGACCTTGGGCAAACCGTAGCTCTGATAAGAGCTGTTCTTGAAAAAGAGCAGTTTCCATCAAGCGCTCTCTCAGCCCCACCTCCCTCCCAGGGTGTCTGTTGTGGGGAGGGGAAGGGGGTTTGTAAGCCGCTCTGAGACACCTTTGGGTAGTGAAGGGCAGAAATCCAGTCTCCTCTTCTTCTTCCCTGTATTGGATTGTTTTTAGAAGGTTTTATGATAGTTTTAATTCTTTGCAAGCCGCCCTGAGCCTCCTTCGGCAGGGAGGGTGGGGTCTAAATGTGATAAATAAATTAACTAATCTATCAGAGAGAGCAGGGTGAATTTGAGCTTTTGGCCATTCAGAAAGAATATCCCCCCACCCACCCACTTCAAAAGCCTTGTATGCAAGCGCTGACTCCAGCAATAGCTAGAGAGGCACCCGTGACTTTCAGGAGGATTTAAACTAGCTGCTGCTGGAAGTCGCAACGTACGTTGTCCTGCTTGCTATTCTTGTGCAGGTTGACTAAGATGTCTTGCCCCCAGCAGAGAGAAATAAGAACTCGCCTAGTAGGGCTGTCCCAAGGGGGGGGGGGGCTCTTTTAGCTCCTGCTACCCGGTTAAAGTTTGTAAAGTTTAATACTAAAGTTTGTAAAGTTTTAGTTCCAAAAAGCCGAAACAGTTGGGGGGGAAGGGAACTTTTTACTCTTAAGTAGCAAACATTTTAAAAACAAACTGTTTCTAGGTTCCCCCAGTGGAAAGAGGAGCCCAGCCATCTCCTCGGGCTTGGTCAATGGAAACCATTGCATCATGAGGACGATTCTCTAGTCTTACTCCAAGCTTGCAAGGGAGTGAAGTTTGGCAGCTACTGCAAGCCGTCCTTTTTATAGTTTAGGGGAAAGGCTGCCTCCTCCAGTGGTCAAGGCCATGCGGAAGCAAGCAAATCCACTGAGTGCCTTCCCTGGCTTTGAAACTTGGCACACAGGAGTAATATGGGGGGAGGCTAAAACTCTTGCAGCAGCATCTTCTGCAGGGGAGGTGGATATGACCAAGCGAAACAGAGGCCACTGCCTGGGACTCCTCTGTAGAAGTCCTTGCCCAGGCAGAATTCCCGGTGTCCCTGTGAGCATCTCTGGTCAGCAGCACGGGGGTCACGGCTGCTTCTCTTCCTTGACCCGGGCAGTCAGGCGCTCCGTGATGACGTTGAGGTCTCGACTTTTGTCCAGCTTGACGTAGGTCTCAGTCCGAACGGGGAGGACGCTCACCCAGTCCGGCAGCAGCTCCGAGAAGAGGCGGAGGTGTTTTTCCATCTCTCCTGCGAGGACAAAGATTCCCACTTGAGCGGGGCCTGCCGCGTCACCCAACCCAAGAGCAACCATTTCAGCTCGGCTAAGGCAAGACACCAGTGAACCCCACGCCTTGGCAAGAGGGGGGGGCGTCTTTAACAGCATCCCACTCAGGAAAATTCAGGTGCTAGAGGAGCACAGTGGGTTGTTGCAGAGAGAAAGACGGAAAAGAGAAGAACGGGGTGGAGCAACTCTTAGGAAGAGCTGCAAGAATGTGGGCTCCACACCCACAGCAAGTGGCTGTTATCAGAGCAGACGCAGCTCCCCTTTCTGGGCAGGCATTCTGTCGGATAAGAGCAGCACCCTTTTCTCCCCCCCCCCAGGTCCCTCCCCCTTACCAGGCATCAGGAGGCCCCGGTAGCTCTCGGTCATCCGCTGGCAGGCTACCTCCATGGTGAGAGCCTGCTTCTTCTCGGCCACAAACACGTTGCGCAGGATCCGCGCCATCTCGGGCAGGCGGGCCAGCCTCTCAAGCCGCCGCTCTTGCAGAGGGTCCCGCGTCATCAGGGCCTGCAGCTTCTGCGCTTCCTTGGCTCTGACCTGGGGAGGGCCCGGCGGGGAGGCAGCGTGAGGGGGCCGGCCAACTCCCAGTCTCCTCCCACGCTCCAGGAGGGGGCAAACATCCCCGCAGGTGGTGTTTCTGCCCCGTTTCTCCTGGGGCGCCTCGGAACTTTCAAGGGCCCTTCTTTGCCAAGAGAATGCCCACAAGCCACAGGGGAGGCCAGCGTCATCAGTGCGGTGCGGAGGACGTTTCTCTGCAATGGCTGGCTTCTGCTTTCAGAAGGGCCCCCCCCCCCAAGGGCTCTAGGGGAGCTCCATCTTCTTGGGATAGCCAAAGACCATCGCACCCCTCTCCAAGGCTCCCTTCTAAGCGGTGGAGTCTGGCGAGCAACAATTCTAATTCGTGAGCAATCAACTGGCATTAAAAGTTGTGAGCGAGCGATTTGGCCACTGCATAAATTAGTTTGCTCTGGAGCCCTCCTTCCTGAGCCAAGACAAAAATGGGTGAGCCGGAGACTAAAAAACTGTGAGCTAGCCCACACTAAGTCAGCTTAGAGGAAACACTGCCAGTTTGGTGTCGTGGTTAAGTGCGAGGACTCTAATCTGGGAGAACCGGGTTTGATTCCCCACTCCTCCACTCGCAGCTGCTGGGTGACCTTGGGCAAGCAGTAGTTCTGATAAGAGCCGTTCTTGAAAAAGAGCAGTTTCTGTCAGAGCTCTCTCAGCCCCACCTCCCTCACAGGGTGTCTGTGGTGGGGAGGGGAAGGGAAAGGAGTTTGTAAGCTGCTCTGAAACTCCTTTGGGTAGTGAAGGGCGGGGTATAAATCCAATCTCTTCTTCCCCCATTTACAGAGCCAGACTGATGGCACTGGAAAACCCCCCCCCCAACACCACTCCCCTGCTGCCCCCTTTAGGCAAGGGCAAGGCACTCACCCGCTCCAACAGGGACTGCGACACCCCTTTCAGGCTGCTGGGGGTGGGGGCTGGAGAAGGCGGGGCGGACCTGGGAGGCTCTGGCACAGAGGGGCTGGCTTCGGCTGTCCTCAGGGCCAGATTGGCCAAGGCCTTCTCCATCTGCAGAAGAATGGTCCAGCAACCAGTCAGTAGGAGCAGAGAGGATTTGCATGCTTATCACACACCCCTCCTTCAGCATCCAGAAGGGAGAGTCACGCAGCCACCGTAGCGCTGCACGGCCTCTCCCTCCAGGGCGCAGCACTATGGTGGCTGCTCATCTCCGAGAGGCAACTGGAGCAGCAGGGCAGACTGCCAAATTACACACCATCCCCCTTAGTTCCATGTTTCCAGCACAGACACCCCAAAGACTGTTTCCCTCAAGAGGAGCTGAGTCAGCCCTGCGGCCGCCAGCCAGCCAGCCAGCTCTTCCTCTGCAGCCGGAATGAAGCCACCCACCCAGCCAGCTCTTCCTCTGCAGCCGGAATCAAGAAGGGTTTGGCGGTAGGGAGGCTGGAGACTGCAAGAAAGAGAGCATCTGCGCATCTGGCAGCCAAAGCCGAACACCCTCACCTTCGGGGTCAGCATGGTGCGCGCCTTCGCCAGCACCTCCTGGGCCGTGGTGAGCTTATCCACCTGGGGGGCCCGAGGGAGCTCCGCCGGCACAATATCGGGCACTTCGTCCACCTTGAACCGAGGGTGCCATCGGGCCAGCTTGTCATCTGGAATCGCCATGGGAGGGTTGAGGGACGCCAGGAAAGCCTGCAGGGAGAGGGAGGGCGTCAGCGCAAGGGCCCCGCCTGTTCCTTGACCGACCGACCGCCCCCGGTCCTCCCTGACCTGCAGCACCAATAAGGGCCGTCACCAATGCTCCCTCTAAGCTGTGGAGTCTTGTCAGCAAAAATCCTACTTGGTGAGCTCCTGGCATTAAAGTTGTGAGCGAGCGATTTGGCTGCTGCATAGATTAGTCTGCTCTGGAGCCCTCCTTCCTGAGCGGAGGCAAAAATGTGTGAGCTGGAGGCTAAAAACTCTGTGAGCTAGCTCACACTAACTCAGCTTAGAGGGAACACTGGCTATCACCAATCTTTACTAGCTCAGCGGGTTAAGTCTAGATGTTCTCAGGAGGTCCCTGAGTGGTGGCAGCCGATTACTAGTATGCTTTCCAGGGAGCCCTTGGTCTAAGGGAGGTCTTCAGCAAGGAAAGACACCTTCCCAGGTTGGAATCCCCGAGTTCGAATTCCCACTCGTGCCGTGGAAGCTTGCTGGGTGACTTGGTGTCAGTCACACACTCTTGGCCTCTCCTGCCTCACAGGGTTGTTGTGAGGATAAGAGTGTTCAACAGGGCAGGAACACTCACCTTGTGATGCTCTTTGACGACGTTAACCAGGTTCCTGTTGAACACTTTCTGGCGCTCCAGCAGATGTGAAGCCGACAGTTTCTCGCCTGAAACCAAGAAGAGGGATTTGTCTCTCTTACCACGCAGCAACCTCCACGAGATCTCAGCTGGCGCCAGGGCACCGTTCACAGCTATGCCCACCTCCCTAACAATCTCT
>NW_015169853.1:203076-207310 GCF_001447785.1 Gekko japonicus | reverse complement strand
CGGGGGGGGGCGGGGGCGGGCGGGCGGGGGGGGGGCGGGGGGGGGGGGGGGGGGGGGGGGGGCGACAGCGATACGCGTTGCACCGCCGACGCCAGGATGTGACGCCACGCATTGCTCTGGCAACGGGACTCCAAACAGCCCTGTTGCCAGAGCGATGCGTAGCGTCACATCCTGGCAACGGCGGTGCAATGCGTATCGCTGCCCCCCGCAGTAGGGATTCTGTGAAGATGTGCGGATTCCGCGCCGCGGCTTGGCAGCCCTAACCTTGCCCTCCCTACCAAGGAAGGCAGATGCTCGGGAGAGGCCCAGCCCCAGGAAGCTCTTAAGCGAGAAGATAACTATCCCCTGACGCAAGAGGACAATCAGAAGTAGACTGCCTTTGAATATGGAGGCTCCATAGATACCTTTCACCATGAAGGGCTACACAGACGCAGGTCAGAGGTGGAAAGGACCACCGAGTTACAGCCCCGTAGGGTTTTCAAGGCAAAAAGCTGTTCGAAGGTGGCTTTGCCACTGCTGCCTTTGCGTGGTGACCCTGCAATTCCCTTGGAGGTCTCCCACCCAATTACTAACCAGGGCCGACCCTGCTTAGCCTCCAAGATCTGACAAGACTGGGCCACCCTGGGCCATCCAGGTCAGGGCAAGAAGCAAACAGGAGTGTTTTGCCTTTGCCTGCCTCTACGCAGCGACCCTCGACTTTATCGGTGTCCTCCTATCCAAGCACTAACCAGAGCTGACCTGGCTCAGCTTCTGAGACCGAATGAGATTAGTTTAGCCAAGGCCATAAATTCAAGAGCCCCGCAGGGTAGGTGAAGTCGCAGGGTAGCCACTGGCCAACCGTGCTGGATAAGAACTTGAACCTGGGTTTCTCCTCCTGCCCAACCAGAAGAGATTGGATTTATACCCCACCCTTCAATACCGGAAGGACTCTCAGAGCCCCATACAATCCCCTTCTCTTCCCCTCCCCATGACAGGCACCCTGTGAGGTAGGCGGGGCTAAGAGAGCGCCTTCAAGGACTGCTCTGAAAGAACTTGTGACTGACCCAAGGCAACCCAGCGGGCTGCATGTGGAGGAGGAGGAGTGGGGAATCAAACCCGGTTCTCTCAGATTGGAGTCTGTGCTCCTAACCACAGCCCCAAACGGACTCTCCTAAGTCCTAGCCCCGTCCTCGAGAGCCACTCCTTCTTTGCGCACAGAGAGACAAACTCACTTGCGCATCATGTCCTGGACGCCTTGCTTGACCTTGGCAAAGGTCACTGTCTCCGAGCGGTTGAAAAGCATCCCGACGATGGTTTCCATGCTAAGGGAAAGGAGTTTGTGAGCCGCTCTGAGACTCCTCTGGGTAGTGAAGGGTGGGGTATAAATCCAATCTCTTCTTTCTTCTCTCTTCTTCTTCTCTCAGATTAGAGTCTGTGCCCCTAACCACAGCCCCAAACGGGCTCTCCTAAGTCCTAGCCCCACCCTCGAGAGCCTGACGGCCGTCAGACCACTCCTTCTTTGCGCACAAAGAGACAAACTCACTTCCGCATCATGTCCTGGACGCCTTGCTTGACCTTGGCAAAGGTCACTGTCTCCGAGCGGTTGAAAAGCATCCCGACGATGGTTTCCATGCTGCGGAACATCTCGGCCAGCAGCCTGTACTTGTAGGGCAGCGTGAGCCCGGGGGGCACGTCCTGCGCAAGGGTGTGGAATCGCTGGTAGGCCGGCACCTTCTCACTGGGGAAAAAGTGCAAGGGCGGACAGGAAGATCGCGGGTGAGGTTCGGCGGGAAGGTGAGCAAATACTGGCAGAAGGCCTCCACGGAAACCGGCAATGAGAAGTAACTCACGCTATGCCCAGTAAAAGCCTGATTTTTAACAGTTCCCCCCCCCCCAAATAATCAATGCAATCAATATGTCTGTAGTCGCTCTGCAGGAAATGCAGCTCTTTTGCAGGCCTGCTAGAGGCATTCCCGGCCCTGCATCGGATTCTGCTAGTTAATGGAGGCCCATGTAGAAAACCCACGAGCCGCCCTCACCTTTCACCAGCCAGTCTCTTCTCCACAGAACTTGTTTTCTCACCTGCCCTCTGCTTCTGGCTTAGGATCCTGCGTGGCCAACGGGAGCTGGGAGAGGCGGTCCTTTTCCTCCTCCGCCGTTTTCCTGGCGCAGATCTTGGTCTCCAGTAGCCGTGCCCGTTGCAACCTGCTCTTTACGTCTCCCTTGGCTTCGGAGGTACCGGCCGGTACTTGGCCTTTCTGGGTCAGCTTCTCCAGCCGGCATCTCAGCTGTGCGAGGGTCTCTCTGGCCAGGTCCTGTTTGGGCAAAGAGAGCGGGAAGGTCACAGTGCAGCTTCCGTTAGGAACGTCACCACCTTCTGCTATTCGCGGGTGATTAATTGTGCCCCATTTCAGAAAACCAGGAGAAACTCAGCCCAGAAGGAGAGCAGAAATCCTCCGTGTGGAAGGTGGCACCAGGCCCGTCTCCAGCGAATGGAGAAGCCTGAACCCAAAGCCAGGAAAAACTCTATGGCCAGCCCTCCCTAAGCCTCACCACTCCCCATGCAAGCTTTTGAGACATTAGTTTTCCATTTGCTCTCGGAAAGGAAGGAGTATTACGGATGCTACCTACTCGGGGTGGTGTATTCCCCCACCCACATTCTCTACAAGTTATCTGATGTTTTTGTGAATTGTTTTTGCTGGGTGCAATTTGCTGGGAGATGGGGTACAATTGGGAAAAAAATAACTATTCCACATGCTCTAAGGAGGTTTTTGTAGGCCACCCTGCCCCCTGGGGGGGCTGAAACTTTCTTGGGTGGAATTGGGGGGGGGGGGAGGGCGCTGAATACAAATATGGCGGCGCGCATAGACGCAGCGGCTTTGTGCTCTCTCTTTCGGTGTTTTGTATGGCTGTTTTTGTTTGAGTTACTACCTTGGTGGTTTAAGTTGCAATGTGAACCTTAAGGGAGTTATGGGATGGTTGTGAATGGTTGTGTGAGTGTATATGAGTATGGTTGTAGATCACGGAAATGATTGCATCTTTAATTTCGTTGTACTATGTACAATGACAATAAAGTATATTATTATTATTATTATTAAATAAGGGGACGGCGGAAGCGTAAAGAAAGAAGAGTCCAGAGCCTATCTAAAGCAGCCTTTTGGCGGTAGGCCAAATAAGTTTGGGAAACGATGCTTCAGACCAACACAGTGACCCATCTGAACCTATTTGTTAGCTGTGTAAGGCACAGGAAGGGGACGAAACCCCCCCACCCCACTTCTCCATCATATTAGCAGTGGGGTATTCTCCTCTTTTAGGAAGTCCTGGCTGGAAGCAAGGCCTGACCCTGACACAGGGTTGCCAATCTCCAGGTGGTGCCTGGAGGTCTCCTATTACAATTGACCTCCATGTCACCAAGACCACCTCCCCTGGAAGAAACAGCTGCTCTGGAGGGTGGGCATTATATGCAGTTAAGGTCCCTCCCCAGAACTGGCAACCCTAGGACACAAAGAGTGCCAGGGCCCCTCCAGCGTGTTGAAGCCTGTGCCAGAACCCGGTGGTGCCACTGGCACTGCCCACCCTGCCCCCGTTTACCTTCTCTGGCTGGGCCCCCCTCTCCTGCTTCTGGCCCGGTGAGAGGATCACGTTGACCAGCTCCTTCGCCTTCTTGTCCAGGCTGGAGGGGGTGGGGGAAGAGGGGCTGCTGGGGGCCTGCAAGGGAAGCGCCGCTTGTCAGTCTGCAGCCCGCCCTGGGCTTGTCTGCAAGGTCGAGACCCGGCTTGGCTGGGGTCGAGACACGTTCACAGAGAAGGGGGAGCCATTCGGTCAAAATGCTTAATCGGAACATCCCTATTCAGGGGCAGTCTACCCCTGGCTCCCAAGACACTAGAAGCAAACGGGGGCGGCGGAGTTCTCCAGAAGCCTATAAGGGGCCTGGCCAGGTCCAGCAGGGTCCTGCTCTCTCCGGGCCGGCGGCCTAATCAGCCCCTCGCCACATAAGGCGGCCGGCCGGGGGTCACAAGCAATGTTCCCTCTAAGTTATGGAGTCCTGTGAGCAAAAATTCTACTCTGTGAGCTCCTGGCATGAAAGTTGTGAGCCAGCCATTTGGCAGCTGCATCAATTAGTTTGCTCTGGAGCCCTCCTTCCTGAGCGAAGGCAAAAATGTGTGAGCCGGAGGCTAAAAAACTGCGAGCTGGCTCACACTCACTCAGCTTAGAGGGAACACTGCTCTGGAGCCCTCCTTCCTGAGCGAAGGCA
>NW_015169853.1:197936-202435 GCF_001447785.1 Gekko japonicus | reverse complement strand
AAAGAGCTCCGACTTTCGCGGGAAGCGCTCGAGCCCCGCCCCTTCTCGGGGAGGGCCCGGCCGCCGCGGCCGCCTTAAAGGCGCCGCGTCCCCGGCGCGCCGGAATCCCTTCCACTGTCGCCGCTGCGGCTTTGGGCAGAGAGGCGTGGAGCGGCTGGGCTCGGCCCTCGGCCCTTCTGCGGGGCCTGTGCCCCGAGGAGCCGGCAGGGATGCCTCTAAAGGGGGCAGGCCAGGCTTCGCGGAGAAATGGACTGGCGGAAGGGCCGCGAGGAAGCCAGAGATTTGCACCGGCCGCCCCGTCCCGGCGTGCACCGTTGCTGACGGGGGTACTTCGAGGGCTCGCTGCTGCTGATGCTGCAGGTAAGGCGGGCTTCAGTGAGAAGCCAAAGACGAGACGTTTCCTAAGGGCTGACAGCCATGGTGGCTAAAGGGAACCTCCATGTCCAGAGGCAGTCAACCTTACCAGTCCTAGAAAGCAACACCAGGGAGGGCTTTGGCCTCTATGCCCTGTTTGTTGCCCCTCCCAGGGACCTGGTTGGCCGCTGTGTGGGACAAGATGCTGGATGGGATGGGCCGTTGGGCCGATCCGCCTTTTCTCGTGTTCTTGTGGCAAAGTTGTCCCCCACTTCCGGGGAAGAGACTAGTGGGTGCCTGCAACCAATGTTCCCTCTAAGCTGTGGAGTCTTGTGAGCAAAAATTCTACTTTGTGAGCTACTGGCATGAAAGTTGTGAGCAAGCAATTTGGCTACTGCACAAATTAGTTTGCTCTGGAGCCCTCCTTCCTGAGCCGAGACAAAAATGTGTGAGCTGGAGGCTAAAAAACTGTGAGCTAGCTCACACTGACTCAGCTTAGAGGGAACACTGCCTGCAACCCCCTTCTGTAAGCTCAGTAATGACTCCTCACAACAGCCCTGCAAGGTGGGCTTGTGTTCGCACCGTATTTATTTGCCGCTGGAAGGCTGAAGGAAAGCCGCTTTCCCAAAGGACCCCAAGTAAAGCGGTGGCAAGAATTGAACCATGACCCTCCCCAGCACAGGGCATACTCTTAGCCACTGGGCTACCACGGTGGCTTTAAGGGGGGGAAACATTCAGCCCTACTTTTTGTGTGGCTTCCACTGCCCCTGCCACTCAGCCGCTGTATAGTGGCCTTGTGCCAGCAGCAGCTCCGCTCCCGGACTCTGAAACAAGCCGCCCAGACCTGCCTGGGGAATACTCCCACAAGCCCAAGTTTATAATGAATCCACTGGAATTAATTCCTGAGATCGATGCCTGTCCAAACCCTGACAGATGCTCCTACTGAACCAGACTCTCGGCCAGGAGACAAGCGGGCCGGGGCGATTTCTCCTGCTGACAGGCCTTAGATGAACTCTGGCTGCTTCTCTTGGCTGGGGGGGGGGCGAGTTTGAAAGGCGCTCATTTCATCAAGGAGCCGGCCTCTCTGGTGATCCTGTCCCAGCCACTGGAGAGACACATCTGGCGCACAGCTGCTCTGCACATGTGACTTGCCGGCTTCTGCCTGTCCTTGAGGTGGGCCGCAAGTGGGCCACAGCTGGTCTGCATGGAGAGGGGCGGAGTTTTCGAAAGACATGTTTCTGCGGCGACACACAACTCACCGCCCACACGCACAGTTGGCGCAAGCTGCAGACATGTTTTCCAGATCCTGTTTCCCCTAGTAGTTAGTTGCCTCCGGGAAGCACTTAAAAATCCCCCCTCCCCCGGTTATTCTGCAGAACGTCATTTTTGAACATGAGGTTTGGTTTACCCTTGTGATGGACCCAGATGCATTTAGCCTGTTTTTAACGCCAGTGGCTACCACTGCATCTTGTCGCACTGAGTTCCATAATTACGCACTGCCTGATGCGCTTCTGTCTGTCTGTCCTGAATCTTTTGCCTGTAAGTTTAATTGGGTGCTGTTGGGTTATTCTTTTTGATTTTAAAGTGAATCAGCAGAGTAAATCAGCATTCAGCAGAGTATTAGAGTCAGAGTCCATGGTGTGTTTGAAACATAAAGGTTTACTACAACCTAGCATGGGGAAAAGGTATACGGGATATGAAAATAACAAAGAGCTATATTCCTACATCCTTACAGCTAGACAGAACATGGCAGAAGAGCAATGGAGACTAACTTCTTCTTGCTCAGGACAAAGACCCATAAAATGCTAATACGTGGCACTCTAGTCTCCAATCAGAACAACAAACTAGATCTGAAGTTACCGGGCTTTCTAGCTCTCTAAACTTATTGGATACAAACAAACATGTGATTTAACAAACATCATTAACCCAGTAAATACTGAACAGTGTTCTAACTTGTAACACCCAACAGGTACCCCTGAGTTCTAGGGTTATGGAAGGGAGACAAAAAGTTCTCTCCCCCCACCATTCATGATTTGATAAACCTGTCATGGCACTGCACGCATGGCACCGCGGTGTAGTGGTTAGACTTGCCAGACTAGGGGGACCCAGACTCAAATCCCCACTATGCCACTGAAGCTTGCTGGGCAACCTTGAACCAGTCAGCCTAACTTACTTCACAGAGTGGCTGTCGGGATAAAAGGGAGGTGAAGAGAATTTGGGCCTCTCTGCTGCTTTTCTCAATGGGTACTTTACGCTGCACGCTTCTTGGGGGGCAGGAAGAAGAGATTGGATTTATACCCCACACTTCACTACCTGAAGAAGTCTCCAAGCGGTTTAAAATCCCTTTCCCTTCCCCTCCCCTCAACAGACACCCTGTGAGCAATGCTCCCTCTAAGCTGTGGAGTCCTGTGAGCAAAAATTCTACTTTCTGAGTTACTGGCATTAAAGTTATGAGCAGGTGATTTGACTACTGCATCAATTAGTTTGCTCCAGAGCCGTCCTTCCTGGGCTAAGACTGAAATGTGTGAGCCGGAGGCTACAAAACTGTGAGCTAGCGTGCACTAACTCAGCTTAGAGGGAACACTGCCTGTGAGGCAGGTGGGGCTGAGAGAGCTCTCTTGAGAACTGCCCTTGAGAGAACAGCTCTAAGAGAACTTATGACTGACCCAAGGTCACACCAGTAGCTGCATGTGGAGGAGTGGGGAATCAAACCCGGTTCTCCCAGATCAGAGTCCGCGCTCCTAACCACTACACCAAACTGGCTCTTTGTTTTTGTCTCTGTTTGTTTTTTGTCTCTGACCCTGGAAGGCTCCATGTGCACTGATCCTGCTGTATAAATTATTAACACTCATAATAATTAATTGCCGCATATTCCAGGCTGGCAGTTCATGCACGGAGAGGTCATTATTTATTGCATGGGTAATGCATCACGTTGAAAGCAGCCGTGTTAAGGAGAGGCAGCCCTGGAGCCATAGAGGGCCAGGCTGTTTGTCCTCCTCACAAAAAGCTCTCTGCAAAGCAACCCCCCCCCCCTCCTGTCTTTCTGGAAGGAAGCGGGAGGTTGGCAAAAAGATCCGTGGGGCATTTGGGAATCCGCTGTGCTGCTGTTATTTTCTGTACAAAGAAAAAGCTGAGTTGACTCTCTGGAGACAATTGAATGACGTTTTGGCCTATCCAGGATGCGAGTCCGAGCCCTCTGGCCAAGGAATTTGAAGAATTTTCAAAACTTCCTGCGAATGGCTCTCCAGCTAGGGTGGGCCTGTCTTGGGGATGCAGAGCTTGTGTGTTGTGTGTGTGTTAAGTGTCATCAAGTTGCTTCTAACTTGTAGTGACTCCAGGGCTATTTTTGGGCAGGAACTCAAAGGAACAGAGTTCCGGCTGGCTTCAGAGTTGGCCACGCCCACTACAGCCAAACCCTCTGTATGCGTGACTACAGAGGGAAGGCCTGGAGAGCGACCGCCCCCCGTGACTCCGAGGCAGGCAGGCGGGGGGGGGGTCCTTGGAGGATCAAGGGTTCAGGCAAGCCAAGGGAAGGCATGGGGTGTGGCCTACTATGCTAATGAGCTGTGCTGTCAGGGGTTGTGGCCTATTATGCTAATGAGTTCCTGCTGGGCTTTTCCCACAAAAAATGCCCTGGGTGACTCTATGAATTAAGGTCCTTCCAAATATTCTATGGCTCACAGGCCTTGCTCAGATCTTGCAGGCTGAGGGCTCTGGTTACATGTTGGCTCCTCCTCTTTTCCTCCTGCCTTCAACTTTTCCTAGCCTTGTTGTCTTTTCCAGTAGCCCACAGCCAGAAAGTTCTTGGGGGGGGGCCCCACCGAGGGGCACGTGATTACGTCCCTTTTGATGTCACAAAAATAATAAAATAAGAATAAAAATAAATGAAAGGCTGATTATTAGAGCTGGAGAAAGGAACCCACCGATTTGTCTTTTGGGTGGCCCACGGTCTCCGTCGGACTCTCTTCTGATACCACATTTCAAATGCAGAGCATGGGGGGGGGGCTCTTCAACTTCTAAGGAGGAGTACCTGGCGCCTTCTTTTTTTATTTTATTAAATTTATACCCTGCCCTCCCCGCCGTGGCGGGCTCAGGGCTGCTAACAGCATACACATGAATATATAGGAGTCTATCCATAATATGGA
>NW_015169853.1:196024-197593 GCF_001447785.1 Gekko japonicus | reverse complement strand
ATAGCAAAACATTTAAATTAAGATTGCAATATAAAACCATCACCGTAACTTCCCTTTCCACCCAAGACCTGGCTGGACTGAACATTCCCTGGCAAAAGCCCTGTTCGCCAGTCACAGTGAATGCATGTGCGATCTGTGTACAGTGTGCACTTTTTTGGTATGCATTGAGTAATTCTCATGTTACAGTCTACTAATATCATTCGGCCTCTGAAATCACTCCACTTTCCAATATATAGGACAGATGGACTCCCCTTTTAGCTGTATCTGAAGAAGTGAGCGGTGACTCACAAAAGCTCACCCCCGCCACAGTTTCTTAGTCTTGAAGGTGTTCCTGGGTTCTTGCTCTTTTCTGCTGCTCCAGACAGACTGACACGGCCACCCGTCTTGATCTGTCTCATGTGTCAGTGTTCCCTCTAAGCTGAGTTAGTGTGAGCTAACTCACAGTCTTTTAGCCTCTGGCTCACACATTTTTGCCTTAGCTCAGGAAGGATGGCTCCAGGGCAAACTGATTTATGCAGCAGCCAAATGGCTCGCTCACAACTTTAGTGCCAGTAGAATTTTTGCTCACAGGACTCCACAGCTTAGAGGGAGCATTACTGTGCAGCTGAATGTGTGATACAAGCCTGGTCCCTGGTTTCATTCATAAAGTGAACATATATTGGCTCTTTCTTACAAACAGACATAGGCACATGCAGGCAGGATGGGCATGCGTTCACTGTAACACATGAACAGGACTAGAGAGGGGATCTGTGCCGATTTCTCCTGTCCCACCACCCAACAAAACAGCGGCTGTTTGGTTCTCGGGATGATTCCCTGTGCCATTCCTCTTCTAATGCACGTGTTGGATCAGTACCCCAGCGTCCACAGGGAGTACCAGCCTGTCTTTGTAGGACAAGAACTTGAGAGCCTGGCAGGGTCAGACCAAAGTCCCTCGAGTTCAGCATTATGTTTCTCACAGTGGCCAACCAGGTGCCTGTTTAAGTCCTGCAAACAGGAGATGTTTCCCAAAACGTTTTGGTGTCACCCCTCCCTTGCACCTGATAGTCACAGGTGCACTGCCATTGAACATGGAAGCTCCATTGGTTCCTGCGGCCGGCCAGCACCATATCTCTCCTCCATGCATTTGCCTCAGCCCCCTTTTAAAGACTTCTTGTGGCAGTGAGTTGTTCCGTGAACGGGCCACGATCATTTGCAGAACAGGCTATCGGTGCACGGCTGGCCGGGAAGGTAAAAGTTTGAAAGTGGGAATCATCAACTTGTTAAGAGACATGTTGACGTCTGTCCCACAGACGAGCGGAAACAAGCTGACAGGCCAGCCCAATGCTGGCGCATCTGGGAGCGGGCTGTAGCGCTCTGCACGCCCGCAGAGGCGCCGTCGCCTTGCCGAGGCGCGGGAAGCGGGCTCCTCCTTCCCGGCTGCCTGCGCTAGGGGGTGCTGCCTGCGCGGGCAAGGGCCGGGCCAGGACTGCGGAAGGTCGGGGAGCCGGAGGAGCGCCAGCCGGGCAAGTTGGACGCAAAGCAGCGCCGCCCGCCCGGCCGGGGCCAGCAGACACGTGGGGCGCGGAGGGG